>NW_022981877.1:0-6671 GCF_902652985.1 Pecten maximus
TTGTTTAGACCTGTAGCATGCCGGGGTGAAGGGTTACAAAATTTATTAATATGAATAAACCTAGCTGTAGAAATGACCTCAATCAACTTCAAAGTTGCTGTAGAGCCAGGTGAGCGATACAGGCCCATGGGGCCTCTTGTATTAATGTTCAAAATTATTAGTAACTACACTCCATTGTCTCTCTCTAATATGATACAACCATATTTAAATGTAAACAATATATACACTTTTAGAAATAACAGAGTATTTAATATACCACAGTCACGAACTAATAGCTACATGAAAAGTTGTTTTCTTTCAAATGATAATTTGATATTTAAGATTAAATTATAGTTTATATACAACGAATTTGCTTCATGCCTTATAAAGTACTTATTACCCTATAGTTTTTATTGTGTGTATACATGTTTTGTTTTTGTCATGTGTATGTGTATCGGTACATGTTGATATGTAAATGAGATAAGAAGGATGTGGTTGATTGACCAATCAGCGTCCACTTTGGGGGTCACCCTGTTGGGGATTTTGCACCCCCCAGTATAGTTTTCTGTGCCTTGCAGCAAGGAAGTGTTCTGCGTTTTTATCTCGGCTTTTCAAGCTCTTCTTCTCTTCATACGTCGTTATTTTCCCAAAATAATCGCTATAACTAACACTATTCTTCGGTGAACTTTTTGGATGGTTACGTCGTTGTGGTGATCGTGAAAGTGTGCCAAACTTAAGAAACTTTCCAATCTTCACGAGTCTGGAGCTACGCCATTTTGGATTTAACTTTCTCAGAAGAACAGTTCGTAACTGCCTCCCCACAACTGTAAGTGACGTGTTTTATTAAGCTAGAGACTCCCACGTTGTTCGTGTTCTGTGCGGTGTTTTGTAAACACTGGATTAGTACGTAAACTTTGACCTCTCGGCCTCGTGAACTCTCACAGTCTCCGTGTCACCATTATGGGTCCGAAGCGTAGGAATGCGAGGCCTTTGCCTTACGATCCAGAGCTTTACGAAAACTGGACGATCGCTAGGTTACAGGAGGAATTACGATCCAAAAACATCGCTTTTAAAGCGGGTTCAAAACGTATGACATTGGTAAAAAAGTTACGGGAAGCGACACGCTCGGAAACGAGGACTACAAACCCCTCCGCTCCCCCCAGTAGAGGTGCGGTATACCACAATCCACCGCGGCAAGATGGCGTCACGGAAGTAGCTGTATCTACCGGTGATTCTACAACTAACTTAGATCGCCTGGTTAACATCGTTACAAGTCTCTCGGAAAGCGTCGCAACGCTACAAGACTCTTATATTCGACTGGAGAACAGGTTGGGAAATACAGAGAATGAAGCACGAGACAGGCGACAAGTTGCAGCCGCAGCTGGCAGCTCTAGTCAGACAGCTGTCGACTCTCTGAGGCTACCGGTGCCTACTTCACCAGCTGATTCTACTTTGGACACAGCTTACAAAAGATTTGAGGAATCGGCCACTTCTCAAGGTGAGATCAGTGAAAGAACTAGATTCGGCTATGTGTCTCAATCGCTGCCCTTAGTAGAAACTATTTCCCCTGCTTTACGTCACCAGATAATTACCGGTAGGGATGTGAATTTGGCAGCGCTTTTAATTCCGTACTTCGTTGGCAGTAGCGACCCAAACGGCCACTCTAATGATAAACCCGATGTTAGACTGTCCAGGAATTTAACTTTGAATGAATTCATCTTAGCTTTCGGGGTGTACAAACAGGTCATGTGTTCTGTCTACCCGTCTAGACGTGTGGAGTTGGATCTCTACGAAAGAGACCTAGTTGACATGGGCACCAGATACACGGTTGGATTCTATGACTATCATAGGCAGTTCTCTGCTAGGGCAGCTGCTCAATTAAGATACAACAACAAGCCTGTAGACTGGTCAATTCGGGACAATGTTCTTTTTTGTAACATTTTCACAAATCAACGCCCACTTACATGTGATTTGTGTGGTAGCCCTCTGCATGCTACAAGCTTCTGCCCCAATTCCGCGTATGAACATAAGCGCCCAGGACCTCATAATGAAGGGCCCAAGCAAGCTAAACATGCATCACACAGGAACAGCTATTCCTCTGCAGTAGACGGTCACGGTCGCCCGCGAGTATATCACGAAGGTCGCGAGCTATGTAACAATTTTAATGGCCAATTTGGGTGTAATATGCCCTCGTGCAGCTACTCTCATGTGTGCTTAGTATGTAAGGGGAGCCACTCAAAGTTCGCGTGCCCTTTAGATGTAACCCGGTCTCAAAACAAGAAGAAATGAAGATTTTAGACTCCCTGCAGGCGACTACACCCATTAATATCAATGCTTTAAAATCAGCTTTGGACGGCCATCCAGATTTGGAGTTTGTGACTTTTCTTGTAGAAGGTTTGTCCCAAGGTTTTGATACAGGGTTTCAATCTTTACCGTGCTTTTCCTATGAATGCCATAATCTGAAATCAGCCCTAGCTGATCCGGAAAGTGTTGCAGACCTAGTTACAAAGGAACTAGACAGAGGATACTTGCTGGGCCCATTTGATTTTATACCATTTGATAAGTTTCGAATCAACCCCATCGGCCTCGCAGAACATAAGTACTCTAAAAAGAAACGGCTTATAGTGGATATGTCAGCACCCCATCAAGACGAGGAAAATCCCAGTCTCAACAGTCTTATCGATAAGATTACATGTTCTTTAAAATACACTACTATCGATGATGCCATTTCACTCATAAAGGAATTAGGTCTCAATGCCTGGCTTATGAAAACGGACATCACGGATGCGTTTAAGTTGTTACCAATAAAACCAGAGTTGTGGCCTTATCATGGTATTAAGTGGGACAGGAAATACTATTTTTTCAAGCGTTTAGTTTTCGGTAGTCGTTCCAGCCCCAAACTGTTTGATACTCTCTCTCGGGCGGTTTGTTGGATAGCGCGCAACAAATATAGGATACAACACATCATGCATCTTTTAGATGATTTCCTTGTCATTGAACCAGTGCAGGTGGACGCGTCAAGAACTATGAAAAACTTTCTGGATGTGTTTAGAGACCTAAATATACCTATTGGAGCACACAAGACTGTCGGACCGGTTAAGGTTTTAGAATATTTAGGTGTGTTCTTGGACTCTAAGTGTATGGAATCCAGGCTACCAGCTGATAAAGTTGCCCGTATTTCTAGTGTTTTAGAGTCGTTTGCTTGCAGGAAGTCTTGCACTAAGCGTGAGCTACTTAGTTTATTAGGTCACATGAATTTTGCCACCAGGTGTGTGAAGCCTGGGAGGTCCTTCGTGTCTCATCTTATATCTCTCTCAACGACTGTGCGCGAGCTTCATTACCATGTAAAACTCACCGAGGAATGTCGTTCCGACCTTAGTATGTGGGCTCATTTTCTAAGAAATTGGAATGGTGTTTCCTTTTTCCTAGACGATCATATAACCTCTTCCGCAGATCTCCACTTGTTTACTGACGCTACAAATCAAGCTTTTGGTGGAATTTATAGGAATCAATGGTTTAAGGGAGTGTTTCCAGAGGAGCTTAAACGTGATCAACCTTCCATGGCTTTGTTTGAACTTTACCCCATTGTTATGTCGTGTATGCTATGGGGTCATCAGTGGACCAAGAAGCGGATTTTGTTTCACTGTGACAATATGGCCACTGTTGATATTATTTCCAAAGGGAGGTCCAAAATTAAGAGTATCATGAGACTAGTACGAACTCTTACCTACTATTCAGCTATGAACAATTATGTAGTACATGCTAAGCATATACCTGGGTCAGAAAATAACACAGCTGATGCTATCTCTCGTTCGCAGATGGATCGCTTCCGACGCCTGGCTCCTCACGCAGACATGCATCCCATTCCGTGTCTTCCTCTGGAATCCCTTTTGATGAACTAAGCGAGGAAGTTGATCTTCTGTGGGACTCCGCGCTGAGCCGTAGCACTCGAGCTACTTACCAGTCAGGACTGAACTGTTTCTTGACTTTTGTGCTGATGCAGGGGATAAGCTTCCCTGTGAACTCTTTGCCTCCTATCAACGAGGATCTGCTTATACGTTTTGTTACCCATTGTCAGAAGGCTCTACTTTTTAAGTTTGACACCATTAAATTGTATTTAGCCGGGATAAGGTTTAACTATATTAAAAGCAATCTAGGTGACCCTACTGCGAATACCTTAAGATTGACTTATATTCTGCGTGCAATTAAGAAGACGCAGGTAAATACCTCTTCTAAGCGTCTTCCTATTACTCATGTTTTATTATCTAAAATGTGCACTGCTATTACTCGGCATGGTATGTTTGAACCGTTCATTGATCTTATGTTAGTTTGTATTTTCAAAACAGCATTTTATGGTTTTTTAAGATGTGGTGAATTTACATGTAAATCATTGTGGGATAAAAACTTTATTCGTATTTGCGATATTAGCATCTTGCCTGATTTGTCATGTTTTACTCTCACCTTGAGATCTTCCAAAACGGACCCATTCGGTCAAGGAGTAGATGTCAATGTATACGAAAATAGTGTTTTAACACCTGTGGCTACTATGAGTGAATATTTGCGTTTTCGAACCACTTCAGATGCTTTACCTACTTCTCCTTTGTTTGTGGAGCGGAGCTGCTCTTCTAGACCACTCATGCGTCATACTTTTTTATCCTATTTAAAGGAGACTCTGACTCGGATTGGCGTTGATAATCAGTCTTTCAATGGTCATTCCTTTCGTATCGGCGCTAGTACCTCTGCTGCAGCAGCTGGGGTTGAAGATCATGTTATTCAAACCCTAGGTCGTTGGTCATCTGATTGTTTTATACGTTATATCCACACTAATCCTGCTACTATCCGTCGAGCCCAGCAGCAGATGTCTTCTTGACTAATGTTTTATATTATTCCATTTATATTGTTATGTTTGTATGCTTATAGATAAAGTAAGAGCTAAGATATACTTAGGACGTTGATATTCAGGTTTTTATCAGTTTTTCCCATAATATTTTATTGGGGGCTCTCACTTTATGTTGAACCTTCGTGTCACTCTTGTTTTAACATTTCGTTCAATTTGGCTTTTAATTCATGGGGAATTTTGCCCCCAATATTATAATAGAATATATTCTATGACGGTATGCTCCAGCTTCTCTCATATCGTTGAGGGTCTAGCTAGCATATACAGCTTCTCTCATATCGTTGAGGGTCTAGCTAGTTATTGTATATTCTATTCTCATTCAGCATCTCCAGATTCGTTTCAGAGTCTAGCAGCTTCTCTGGAAGCGTCCAGGGTCTAGTTGTTTCTCTGTATCCTTTGAGTCTCGATCTTATAGCTGCTCTGCAGGGACACCTCAGAGTCAATTTGTTAAGGTTTTGGTATTGAGTGAGTAGCCCCTGATACGCCAAATGTTATGTCTTGTATATATTTATATATTACTGTAGTAAATAAACAGGTAAACTGTTCTTGTGTGTTTCGTTGTATATAAAATGATAATTTGATATTTAAGATTAAATTATAGTTTATATACAACGAATTTGCTTCATGCCTTATAAAGTACTTATTACCCTATAGTTTTTATTGTGTGTATACATGTTTTGTTTTTGTCATGTGTATGTGTATCGGTACATGTTGATATGTAAATGAGATAAGAAGGATGTGGTTGATTGACCAATCAGCGTCCACTTTGGGGGTCACCCTGTTGGGGATTTTGCACCCCCCAGTATAGTTTTCTGTGCCTTGCAGCAAGGAAGTGTTCTGCGTTCCCACCCGCCATCCCCTGCAGCACCTTCTTTTTGTATATCTATGTTCACTATTGAGTATTATAATTCTATGTATACCTTATAGTGTGTTTTTTTTTTTCAGCTATTTCAAGCTGAAGTCTCGTGTATAAGAGCTCCAGTAAACATGTGTCCTCCTACCTTGGGTTGTAGTTTGGGTTACTCACTCATAATTGGGATATAGCTTTATATGTTTAGGTTTTTAATTCATGGCTTTTAATTCATGGGGAATTTTGCCCCCAATATTATAATAGAATATATTCTATGACGGTATGCTCCAGCTTCTCTCATATCGTTGAGGGTCTAGCTAGCATATACAGCTTCTCTCATATCGTTGAGGGTCTAGCTAGTTATTGTATATTCTATTCTCATTCAGCATCTCCAGATTCGTTTCAGAGTCTAGCAGCTTCTCTGGAAGCGTCCAGGGTCTAGTTGTTTCTCTGTATCCTTTGAGTCTCGATCTTATAGCTGCTCTGCAGGGACACCTCAGAGTCAATTTGTTAAGGTTTTGGTATTGAGTGAGTAGCCCCTGATACGCCAAATGTTATGTCTTGTATATATTTATATATTACTGTAGTAAATAAACAGGTAAACTGTTCTTGTGTGTTTCGTTGTATATAAAATGATAATTTGATATTTAAGATTAAATTATAGTTTATATACAACGAATTTGCTTCATGCCTTATAAAGTACTTATTACCCTATAGTTTTTATTGTGTGTATACATGTTTTGTTTTTGTCATGTGTATGTGTATCGGTACATGTTGATATGTAAATGAGATAAGAAGGATGTGGTTGATTGACCAATCAGCGTCCACTTTGGGGGTCACCCTGTTGGGGATTTTGCACCCCCCAGTATAGTTTTCTGTGCCTTGCAGCAAGGAAGTGTTCTGCGTTCCCACCCGCCATCCCCCTGCAGCACCTTCTTTTTGTAT
>NW_022981878.1:0-6656 GCF_902652985.1 Pecten maximus
TAAAAGGTTTTTTTTGGAAATAAATTTTCAATGGTATATCAAAGGGTTTTTAAAAAAAAAACAATGGTAATTCAATGCATTCCAAGACCTCTCTAATTTATTTTAACCAGGAACCTAGAAAATCAATCACTTTTATTTCATGGTTGGTTTTTTATGTTTAATTTTCGGTGTTTTATCAAAAAAAAATTTAAAAAACTCGAAGGGTGGAAAATTAAATAACCTGGGTTTTCCCAGGGTGTTGGTGATTTTTTTTGGGGTTCCCTCAGACATTGTTTTATCCATCATCATCCCTTCATTAAGCAGTCAAGCAATCTTTTCCCTTTAATCTTCTTTTTTTTGTTCTTATCTGTATGGGACAACATTTATAGGTGAATTTAATAAAGCCCCAATGAAATTTTGAGGGCTAATAATTGAGAAAACAAACCAACTTTTAAAAAAAGATAACCTCAAATATTCTTTTTTTTCATTTTCATTTTTATTTTATTAATTTTTGGGATCCAAAAGAAGTACATAGAGAAACACACTGGGGACAATGTTTTTCTTTCAAAATAGCTTTCACCTTTTGGGGGTTTCTCAAGTATTTTAGATTTCTTCAGAAATCCTACTAATTTCAGTTTAAAAAAAAGAGAAATCAATACAAAAACGGGACAATTTTTTAGATTTTCTATTTTGGTATTTTTTAACCCAAAATCTAAGTCAGGAAACCCAAAAAAAAATCCATTTTTGTACCATTGCAACCAGTTTTTTGGCCTGGGTTTCCATGCTGTCCCCCCTAGGCCTGTTCAGACATTTCTTTTGTCAAAAATTTAATTTACATGTATGAAAAAAATTTTTGCATGGATAAAATCATAATGGTTTTTTTTTTAATCTTTTAATAATTTTAAATTTGGGTTTCCGGAGTTTTGGTTTTTTTTTCATATTATTGCAAAGAAAACCCCAAATTTTTTTAAAAGGAAATGGGCCCTTTTTAAAAGGTAAGAAAAAATCCAAAAACAAGTTTTAAACAGAAAAAAAGGTTTCCTTAAAGCAAGGGTCCTAAACCCTATAAAAGTAATCAAAGTGACAATTTCATAACAGGGAACGATTTAACAAAATACTTTTTTGCAAAAATGGTTTTAAAAATGTTTTTCCATGATCGATCATATTTTTAAAACTAATCGAAAAAGGGAAACCCTCATTAATTGATTTAGTTTCCTTTTACTTCATGTCTACCTAGAAAGAACGAAAGTTTTTAAGATTAAAATTTCTACCAAAACAGTATTTATAAAAGTACTAAAATTGTAAGGCAAACCCTTTTAAATTAAAGCCCCCAAACTACCCCAACGGGCGTAAAATAATGATAAGGGAAGAGTTTTTCCCCCAACAAAAAATATTAAAATTTGGGGGAAAAAAAAAACCAGAAACCTCAGACAAATTTTTTAAGTAGTACCATTACAGCTTCCCTCATCCCTATACCAATCTGTACCAAAATCAAACAATCTAAAATTTCACCAATCAGGCCACGAAATGGCACCATTTTGAGTTTTTGTTCCAAAGACTGCCGTTGCCACCTCGCCCCCCAACAAATCATTAATTTTCATAAGGTGCCCAAATATTTTAGGAGGAAATTTCCCGACAGTTCCCCATAAAAGGAAAGAAAGCTAAAAAGAAATTAAAAAAGAAACAAACACAATTGGGGCCCCCCCAACTTTTGTTGTGGGACAATTAATTAAAATATTTAATGATAAGGTTCACGGGAGATGAAAACTCAAAAGGGTATGAAATTTGAAAGTAAGAAACGCGGTGAGGGCAGTAGCTAAACAAAATGTCCAAAAAAAAACCTTTTGTTAGCTTAATGTAGTACAGTAGCCAACCGTTTAATTTTTAAATTCATTGTAGAAATGCTGGGGAAAAAATAAAAATAAATAAATTTTTCAAAAATTTTTATAAAGGGTTTGTCCTAAGTTGAAATTAAACTGATTCCCAAAACCTCTTCTTAAACATCGGGACACAAAGCGATACTTTCTGTCGAATTTTTCAAATATTTTAAGTTTGTCGTCCCCTCGATTTTTCTTCCTTTCTCTTGCTCCCTTATTTGCAACTCTTTCTTTTTGAAAACCTATTTTTCCCCCAATCTTTTTTCTGGATACAGTGAGTACTTTTTCTGGGATGTTCTTAAAAGTTTAAGGGCCGCATCTTGTATGGAGTTCTAAAGAATATTTAAAATTTATTAAAGGCATTAATGCCCATTTTTTTTAAAGTCGGAAATCAAACTAAAAATTTTTAAAAACCTGAAATTTCCCCACATCCTCGTTTTCCGCCTCAAATTGGGGGTTAAATCAATGGACCTTTAGCCCTTGGGGAAAAAAAATGTCTTTTTTTTCTTTAAATAAGGGGTCATAACTCGCAAATAATGCCCCAAAAACCTGCGACCTACCCCTTTTAGGGCCTTTGGGCCCATGTCCCCAAATTTCCCTTTTAAGAAAAAAGGGGGGGAAAAAAATTGAAGCCTTCCCTGTTGAAAAAAACCCCATATTTTTCACTCGATGAAAAACTTTGCGATTTCCCCTGCAAAACTGTAAAAAATGAATTACGTAGCTGTTTCCCTTTGCAATTAACAAAAAAAATCTGTAAATTTTTTTAATTTAATTTTTTTTAAAAAAAGTATTTTTACTTTTTTTTTTTTTTCCCCCCCCCCTGCCATTACTCCCCTTGTATAGCCCCCCTTTTGGGTTGATGGGGAAAGGGAAAACTAACACCTTTCTGGGGGGGCCATTTCTTCAAATAAAAATCCCTAGTCCGAACTTTATTAACGGTACAATGCGGATTTTTCAGGGTTTTCCGGGCCTTTTTTCTCTACCCCCTTTAACTTTTGAGGTTCACAAAATTTCGGGGAAAAGTGTTTCTTTGTCATCTGGATCTTTTATAAAGGGAACCCAAAGTCTCGGGGGAAATATAAAAAAGAAAAATGGGTTTTGGGGTACAAACTTTTTAAAAATTAATACACAAGTATTTAATGGGCTATTTTTTTGGATTTTTGGCAAAAAAAAGATTTTTTTTGTTTTTCAAGTTTCTTGAAAAAAAGGCATTTTTTCATTTGTTTTGGATAATTTGAAAAGCAAAAAAAAACATTTGTTATAAAAAATTCCCTAGAATATTAAAGCCATTAATACAAAATTTAATGTGTCCCTTTTTATTAACCGGGGATTGATACTGGGTGGTGGTCAATAATTTTTACTAATTTTAATTTTTTTCTAAAGCATGGCAAATTTTAAATTAAAAAATAACAATTTTTCTAAAAAAAAAAATTTCTTTTATTTTTAAATTTTTTTTTAAAACTGAGAAAATATGTACAGGGCAAGAAAAAAGACTTAAATTTTTAATTGCAAATTTTTTCCAAAATCCCACTTTCTTTGTTGTTCCCTTTTTTAAACAAAATTGTTGTTGCCCTTGGGAAAGGGGACTACAGAAATTTTAAGGATCGACGGGAAAACTGTATTTTGGTATATGTGGCCCTTGCGGGCCCCCCTGTTTAAAAAAAGTTGTTTTTATTTAACACTTTTAAACGAAGATTTTATGTGAAAGAAAATATTTCAGGTACTCCCATAAAGTATGAGGATTTTTAAAAAAATTTTTCACTTTTTCTGTGAAATTTGGGACAGATGATTTTGGTTTCCCTGTAAAAAAACCGGGAGTATTTGGCGAGTTCATGGAGTGCTGGTTTTTTCCCAAAATTTCTTTTCCTTTAAATTTTCCCCCCCCCTTTTTAAACGTAATTGCAAGGTCAGAAAGCTCCAAAACCCCAAAGAAAGGGTCACTCTTTGGTTTTTGTCCAACTCTCAAAAGTAATTTTAAAAAAGGATGAAAAAAAAAAAAGGAAAATTTTCAACAAAAATTTAAATTTATTTTAAACCCCTATTTAAAAAGTATCGATCACTTTTTGTGATCAAAAAAGTATTCTCAAATGAATAGTACCCATGATCAAAAATAAGAAAAATGCCCGGGAAAGGGGGGTTTTTGGAAACCAATTTATAAATACAACCCCTTTTAAGATCAGACAGATTTTTAAGATTTATTACCCAAATAGCTGAAAATCAACTATAATTATATAAACCAAAGGGAAAAAAAAAAACCAGGCCTCCCCGGGAAAAAGAAAAAATAAAATTTCAAAAAATTTCCCTTTAAATTTAAATTTTTAAAATAACCCAAAATATATAGGGATTTGGGGAAAAAATCCCCCAAAGGGTTTACATTTGAAAAAATTGGGAAATAAATTTTTCGCTTCCAAGCCATTGTACTGTCCAGACAGATGGATAAAAAAAACATCAAAAAAAAAGCATGAATTAGTTTTTAAAAATATATGGGAAAACCTTTTATAAATTTTTTTTTTAAAACCCCTACCGTGATCGGATTACAATGCGGGGAACATGGGCATGTGCACGGGGACCGGGGTTACTTGTATTCAGCTTACACCCCTTTTGTGTTTCCCTTTGGGTTTTTAATTCCCAAATGAAAAATTTGGGCTTTGTCCCCCATAGTACGGGTTTTTCCCCTTCCAGAAGCCGTTTAAACTGTTTGGCTTTTCCCGGAATAAGAAAAACCCATTTTTTTGGTCCTGGTCTTCAAAACAAAGGGCCCCAAAAAAACACAGCTTGTATTTTTCCCCTTGTTGACTACCCAAAAACCAATTCATCTTTTTTTGATACGCTTTTTTGGGAGGGATTTCTTGGAATTTGTAATTTTTAAACAGAAGTAACTTTTTATGTGCATTTTTTCTGATCTTGGCCTAATGAAAGTGAAAAATAGTTATTTTTTGTAGGGCTTTTTTTATGGATGGTGTTTTTTGGGTTTTATCCGGATAGGTGTGGCTTTGGGGAAAGGGGTTTTTTGGTCCCCCCGGGGAAAGGGGGGGCTTTTGGGAAAGGGGTCTTTTCAGTCCTGCCGACAGGGGTTTGCTTTGGGAGGTGTTTAAATTCTTTTTTGGGCCCAAACCCACAGGAGTGAATTTGGACGGGGTCTTTTTTCCCACCCACGGAAATGGCTTTTGGCGGGTTTTTTTTGGGGGCCCACCTACAGGAGGGCTTTGGAGGTGTCTTTTTTGGGCCCCCCTACAGGATTTGGGTTTGGGCGGTGGTTTTTTTTTTTGGGGCCCCCCTACAGGGGGCTTTGGACGGTGTCTTTTTCCCTCCCGCCAAAAGGGGTTTTTTGAAGGGGTCCCTTTTCCCTCCGGGGACAGTTGTTTTGGGTTTGGGGTGGTGCCTTTTTATTTTTTAGATTCGATCGGGGTCACAGCTCATTGGCAAATGCAGACATTTTATTAAATTTTTTTTATTTTTTTAATTTTTGGGGTTTTTTCGATTTAAAAGGTAGGGGTACCCGTTTTTCCCTTTTTTTTTTGCACTTTTTTTTTCAAAATTTATTGGGGCACCTGCTATTTGAACCTTTTGTCTTTTTTTGTCTGGCTGTGATGTATGGTGCTGGATTTTATCACTTGCCGGGAGTAGTCTTTTTAAAATTGGGGGCGGGGGCTCCTCTTTTTTCCCGATTGCTTTTTTCTCCTTTTCCAGGGACAAAAGGGGGTCTAACAACTCCTTCATCTGTCGGTTTTTTGCCTTCGCTTTGGTGAAATTCATAAAAACCCGAGCAGAGTTTGCACCTTATAAAAGAAATTTAAAAAAATTTTTAAATAATTCGAAGTCTTAAAAAAAAGGAAAAAGGTTTCGAATACATTAAATGGTTTTAAACATTTACAAAACTCGCCCCCCCGTATAAAAAAAAATAAAGGCTCGGCCGTATATTAACACAGGCGTGCATCCATAGGGAATTAGTTTAATACTCTAATATCAAATTTTAAGAAGCCAAAAAAAATTTAAGGGAAAAAAAAATGAAAATTTCCCTTTAAAAAACAGGAAAATCAAAATTTTCAATTTAATTTTGGGTCCCTCAAACATCAATGAGATTATCCGATCGCCCACCTAAAACAGGGGCCCCATCGCGATGTTTTCATGTATCAATACCGGCGGGCCTTTAAAATTAATGTTTTATATTGAAAAAACCCAAAAAAAATTGGGTTTTTAAAGGGAAAAACATTGTCTAAAAAAATTTAAAAAAAAAGAGAAATGAACCCTTTCTTAAACGTAAAAACTGCATGGATTTTTTTTTTAAAAATTTCTTCCAAAAGAAAAAAGTTGAGCCTTATAAAGGTTCGTCCCCCCTCGATACTGTTTCCCTCTTTATTTTTTCCCCGTTGGATAATCTACGGAGTGTACTTTTGCTTTTGTCTTTCTCTTACAGTTTGTTTTTTTTTGGGTTTACAATTTGCCCGAGCCCCTATCTGCCGGGAAAGATAACAACAAAGGGAATCTTCTTGTTTCGGGAAACTTGCTCCAAAAATTTGGGGTTTTGGGGCAATTGCAGCATCAGTGCAGCAATTTTTTGGGGTAAGTACCGGCCCCGACGGGGGGTTTCCCCAATTTTTTGGTTTTTTTAAAATTTTTTTTTTCCCCCCCTTAAAAGGCCTTTTTTTTAAAAAGGGGACCGGGGGGAAATTTTTAGAAAAAATTTTTTTTTTTAAAAAAAAACCCAAATTTTTTTTTTAAAAAAATTTGGTTTAAATTTTAAATTTTGAAAAAAGGGGAAAATGTTTTTTAAAAATTTTTTTAATTTTAAATTTTTTT
>NW_022981879.1:10000-15000 GCF_902652985.1 Pecten maximus
CCTTCAATACGATGCGCCTAAGGGTAAGGTAAAACCCTCAACGTATGACGGTGCAACATCTTGGATAGATTTTAAAACACATTTCGATATGTGTGCGACAATAAATAGATGGTCTTACGTCGAAAAGGGAATGTACCTCGCTGTAAGTTTGCGCGGGTTAGCACAGGGTGTTCTTGGAAATCTGTTGGACAGATATAAATCCGACTATGACCAATTAGTGGCTGCTTTGCAACAGAGATTTTCGCCAATCAACCAGACAGAGCTATACCGTTCACAGCTTAAGAGTCGTTCCTTAAGGCCAGGTGAAAGTTTGCCCGAACTTGGCCAAGGTATTTTACGGCTAACGCAGCTGGCTTATCCAAGAGCGGAACATGAACTTTGGGAAATTCTGGCAAAAGACGCTTTTATAGACGCCTTAACGAGCTCCGAAATACGCTTACGAGTCCAGCAAAGTAGGCCAAGTAATCTAAATGATGCAATCCGAACAGCCGTAGAACTGGAGGCATTCGAAAAAGCTGAGCGAGTCCGGACAGATTATAAGCGATTTGCTAGAGGCACAGACACAGAAGAATGTACTCAGGTCCACGAAGACGTAGATAGTTTAAAGTCGGTACATCAAATGATACGGGATCTGAAAGAAGAGATAGAAGAATTAAAGCGTTCGCGTTACCGAAAACAGCGCACGCACAAGGACTACACCTGCTACGGTTGTGGCCAAAAGGGACATATCAAGCGGAATTGTCCAGCGATGAAAGTCGATGCTGACAAAACACCAGGTCATTTGAATCTCAGTTCAGGTTATCAACAGGCTGAGGCTGGCATGTACGTGTCTGCAAGTGTTAATGGAACAAAGTCGGAACTTCTTGTGGATACGGGCGCGACAGTTACGCTGATTTCGTCTGCACTTTTTGATTCTATCGACGATGGGCGGAGACCCGACATCTATCCTCTCTGTAAAGATGTGCTAGCTGCAAATGGACAACCGTTAAAAACTAGAGGGAAAGCCGTATTTGAACTCGAAATCGCACATAAAACTCTTAGTTTCAGCGCCGTCATAGCGGATTTGACGTCAGACGGTATCCTTGGTTTAGATTTCCTGCGCCATCAGAACTGTCATGTTGACATTAATAAAAATTCCATCAATATCAACGGCAGCGAAGTACCATGTAAGCTGATTGGTCGATTTGGATGTTCCCGTGTTCATATAGCAGAGACTATTACAATTCCTCCTCGCCATGAAGTAGTCGTTACCGCGACACTGGAGACGGCAAGTCCCACAGACATATTCGGTGTTGTAGAACCTTTGGAAAGCAACTCAAAGACTGGGAATACTCTCTTAGGCCGAACTCTGGCGTTAGCAAGTAACGAAGTTCCAGTCAGGTTGATGAACCCTTCCAGCGACCCGCAGATATTGTACAAGGGTACCACTGTCGGTCAGTTTGAACCTGTCTCCAATGTCATAAGGAGTATCAAATTGAATGAGTCCGATGATCATAGCCATGTACCTGACCACATCGAACAACTTTATACAGAAACCACTCATAGACTGACGAAGAAAGAAGGTAACGCTGTTAAGCGTCTGCTTTGTAAGTACAGCAACCTATTTTCCAAGAATGATCAGGATCTTGGTCAAACTAATATTGTCCAGCACAAGATTGACACAGGGACCAGGAGACCAATCAAACAACCACCTCGACGTTTGCCGTATCACTCGCAACAGGAGGCAGACAAACAAGTAAATGACATGTTAGAACGTGGAATAATTGAGCCTTCAACCAGTCCATGGGCGTCTGGTATAGTCCTAGTGAAGAAGAAGGACGGCACTTTACGGTTCTGCGTTGATTACAGGCAACTCAATGACGCAACTGTCAAAGATGCGTATCCGTTACCCAGGATCGACGATTCGCTTGACAAACTTGGAGGAGCAAAATGGTTTTCCACCCTTGATTTGTCATCGGGTTACTGGCAGATTGGCATGGATACGAAAGATAAACCAAAGACGGCTTTCGTAACTAGAAAAGGTCTATACCAATTCACTGTGCTTCCGTTTGGCCTTAGCAACGCCCCGGCAACTTTCGAGCGTCTCATGGAAACTGTGCTCTCTGGGTTACAATGGGAGGTATGCTTGATCTATCTAGATGACATTATTGTTCACGGCAAAACATTCGAAGAAAGCCTGTCGAATCTTGAGATGGTGTTTCAAAAACTTGCCGAGGCTGGTCTTAAGCTCAAACCACGGAAATGTACCCTATTTGGCAAACAAGTCACTTTCCTTGGTCACGTCGTATCCGAAGATGGTATTTCCACAGACCCAGCAAAAACATGCAAGGTTAATGACTGGCCGGTACCACAGAATGCTAATGAAGTGCGATCTTTCTTAGGCCTTTGTGGCTATTATCGGAAATTTATTAGCAGGTATGCACAAGTAGCGCTTCCACTCCAAAAGCTTACGTCGAAAGGCGAAGCGTTTGTATGGTCCACTGAATGTCAAGACGCATTTGAAGCATTGAAATCCAGACTAACGAGCGCGCCAATACTTGCACATCCAGATTTCGACTTACCTTTCATATTGGATACTGATGCCTGCAACAACAGCATAGGGGCTGTGCTATCGCAGATTCAAAACGGCAAGGAAGTTCCAATATATTATGGCAACAAGACACTGAGTAAGTCTGAGCGACGATACTGCGTTACGCGGAAGGAACTATTGGCTTTAGTACACTTTGTGAGATATTTCAAACACTACCTGACAGGGAAACGATTCTTAATCAGAACAGATCACAGTGCGTTACGCTGGCTCATGAAGAAAAAGGATCCGGAAGGACAAACTGCCAGGTGGATTGAGACCTTATCAACATTCCAGTTTGACATTCAACACAGAGCTGGTAGGCTACATGGGAACGCTGATGCAATGAGTCGGATACCGTGCCGACAGTGTGGTAGAACTAACGACACTGATGAGGAATTTGTTAGAGCGGCGGCTCCGGCAAAATCTGCGGATATGGTAGATATGCGAACAGAACAGCATAAGGACAAAGGAATTTGCATGCTGAAGCATTGGATTTTACAAAAAGAGAAACCAGACTTGTCAGATGTTAGCGCTGAATGTTCAGAAATAAAATCATATTGGTCCCAATTCCCTCGTTTTGTTATCAAAGATGATGTTGTTTGTAGAGAATGGAACGATTTGGCAAAGAAAACGACGTCGTTACAAGTTCTCGTTCCGCATTGCATGCGCGGGTTGATCCTAAGACACGTGCACGATGAGAAAGTTAGTGGGCACTTAGGGTTGAAGAAAACTCTGTTCAAGGTCCGTCAAAAGTATTATTGGCCCGGTCTGCAAAATGACGTACGCCAGTGGATACTTAGTTGCGAAACATGTCAAAGAAGTAAGGTATCGGGTAGGAAAAACAGAGCACCGATGCAAACATCGCAGAATGGCAGACCGATGGAACGCTTAGCGATCGATTTAACGGGTCCACTCCCGCGATCAGAGGATGGTAATCAGTATATATTGGTAATTGCCGATTACTTTACGAAATGGACGGAGGCGTTTGCCTTGCCGAACCAAGAAGCGGTAACCGTTGTTAATATTCTTGTTCAAGAAGTGGTTGCACGGTTTGGCGCGCCGGAATCAATACATTCCGATCAAGGACGGCAATTTGAAGGCACCGTCTTTACGCAGATGTGCGACATGTTAGGCATTCGAAAGACGCGAACGACGGCGTATCATCCACAAAGTGATGGCATGGTCGAGCGTTTTAACAGAACACTAAAGGGGATGCTGCGAGCTTTTGTGGATGAAAACCACACGGACTGGGACGTGCACCTGCCATATCTTATGATGGCATATCGGTCGGCAGTACACGAGTCAACTCAATTTACGCCAAACTACTTGATGCTTGGTCGGGAAGTTGCCTTGCCTATCGACATTATTGTTGGTAGACCTCCAGACCATGATCGGATGAACGTGAATGAGTGGGTATCGATTATACGCGCTACACTTGAACGCTCCTATGTCCACGTCCGGAATTATAATAAAGCTGCAATACTTCGGCAGAAACGCACGTACGATGCGAAATCTCGAGACCGGAAATTCAAGGGTGGCGATAGAGTTTGGGTTTATTTCCCAACAGTGAAACCCGGTACAAGCCCAAAGCTAACGACGTTCTGGCGGGGACCGTATATTGTGACACGCCAATTGTCAGACGTGACATACGAAATACGTCCAGAAACCGGCGGTCGCTTGCAGGTCATACACATTGATCGGATGAAAGCATGTCGTTTAAGATCCGTAATTAGTCCGGACGTGGAAATCGCCGACATGCCGGTAGAACTGCCCGATTTTTCGGTGAATGGAGAGCCAGATCTTGATTTTGAACAAATCCTGGGGCACGCGCCGAGACCCAAAAGAAATTGCCGTTTGCCAAAGCGATACGACGATTTCCTAGTTAGTTATTAACATCTGGGTACAACCTTCATGTATTGACAGGTTAAGATGGCAGAGCCGAACGCACCCAGACACCTTCATGCCTGTTTTGGATGCCAGCGGAAGTACTTTTCGATAGATGAGCTGATGAGGCATGTGGCGGATTGCCGATATGCAAAAACACCGAAGCAAAGGTTCCAATGCGATGAGTGTGATCAGTCCCTGTCAAGGAAGGCAGACTTAACAAGGCATAAAGAGAGATGCCATGGTGTTCCTCAACAATCAAGGTCTTGGTCGCCACGGAACGATCGGGGGTCGGTGAGAGTCTCTCCGAGGCGTCGATCCCCGAGGAAGTCAGCAAGAAGTCGATCTCCGCGACGAGAAACGCCGATCGTCAAATCTGTGACGCCGACAAAGACATCGCCGGCAACACCTAAAATGTCATCGACGCCGGTACCAACAGCGGTGCTGGATGATTTCGGGGTGGAACCTGATGTTTCCCTGGGGTCCATTCCTAGGGAAGTTGTTCCCATATCGCCGCTGCCATCGCCAAGGAAGACCATGAAAGAGG
>NW_022981880.1:0-6674 GCF_902652985.1 Pecten maximus
TCTTGCCTAAAACATACTTCAGTATGTGTGAGGTGTATACTAGACTTTACTTGCCCTACAACAGTAGACCTTCAGTATGTGTGAGGTGTATACTAGACTTTACTTGCCCTACAACAATAGACCTTCAGTATGTGTGAGGTGTATACTAGACTTTACTTGCCCTACAACAGTAGACCTTCAGTATGTGTGAGGTGTATACTAGACTTTACTTGCCCTACAACAATAGACCTTCAGTATGTGTGAGTTACGGAGACTGTATACAAGTGTATTGATGACACAATGTGTCCATGCAATATACACACTTGTTACAATGATGATTTGGTCATCTGTAGAAAGGATGGATATCACAAGAAATGGTGTGTATAGTAATGCCAAAGTTGTAAGTATCAAAATAACCGTGACAACCAAGTGTATTTCCTGTTTGTAACGCATCGTGGAGGATGCAGTCGGCTGCTCTAACGATGGGTGAACGCTACGCAGAGCATTCACTTTAAATCTACTTTTCCAAACCTTGCTGATCATAGCGATATAACAGAAAAGAAGGATCGGAAGGCTCAAACTCCCGACAAGAACCAAGAACGTTCCAAAAGAGTCCTTATTGAAAGGATGACAGAAAAATCTCTTAGGGTCGTACTTGAATTCCCCCCATACCTCAGTGACAGGAAACAGCAATAATATGGGATAGATACTCCAGGAAACGGCCAGCATAATTACCTGGTTACGTTTTCGTTTGTATAATTGTTCGTATTTGTTAAAATGTACTACAAGTATGTATCGATTCACAGAAACTAAAATGAGGCCGATAACCTCAGATCCGACAATACTATATGTGAAAAAACCCACGATCTTACAGAAAGTGGTATCTGCCATCTGAGACATTGGATGATCATGGTTGGTGAATGAAATGTAGGCAATATAGGGCAAAGTGGACACACAGGGTATTAGGTTCAGAACAATCAAATTCAGCACAAACAACATGGCCGCCTCTCGGTGCAGCCTCGTCTTGACAATGGCCAAGATGGTGCCAACATTGGTTATGCACCCTAGAGAAGCAATGGTTGTAGCCGCGACATTATGAAGGAGTTTGGTTTCCATGGAAATGTGCTCAGAGCCAGTATTATTAGCATTCATTGGTCCATGCATGGTTATCGTCTGATTATACGAAATGTTTATAAATTGTGATTTGTAGGTATTAAGTGTAGGCGTAATAAATCGTCACAGCAAATATATTGCAGCCGAGGGAACAAATTTACTGTTACACAGAGGCTGTACTTATAATGTCTATTATCAAAGGTCAGGCAAATATATCACGGTAAAATATAATCCTGTGTGACATAAATGATCTCCATGGCTCTGTATCCATTGTCAAAATGCTCCTAGGACTTGATTGTGATTTATGCAAGCAATTGCTATAATGTACTGGAAAACATACCGGAAAAATATCTTCATCGATTGCATCAATAAGGTGTCTTAATCCAATATATCATTAATGTGTCTTAATCCAATATATCAATAAGGTGTCTTAATCAAATATATCATTAAGGTGTCTTAATCCAATATATCAATAAGGTGTCTTAATCCAATACATCAATAAGGTGTCTTAATCCAATACATCAATAAGGTGTCTTAATCCAATACATCAATAAGGTGTCTTGATCCAATACATCATTAAGGTGTCTTAATCCAATATATCAATAAGGTGTCTTAATCCAATACATCAATAAGGTGTCTTGATCCAATACATCATTAAGGTGTCTTAATCCAATATATCAATAAGGTGTCTTAATCCAATACATCAATAAGGTGTCTTAATCAATACATCAATTAAGTGTCTTAATCCAATATATCAATAAGGTGTCTTGATCCAATACATCATTAAGGTGTCTTAATCCAATATATCAATAAGGTGTCTTAATCCAATACATCAATAAGGTGTCTTAATCCAATACATCAATAAGGTGTCTTAATCCAATATATCAATAAGGTGTCTTAATCCAATATATCAATAAGGTGTCTTAATCCAATACATCAATAAGGTGTCTTAATCCAATACATCAATAAGGTGTCTTAATCCAATACATCAATAAGGTGTCTTGATCCAATACATCATTAAGGTGTCTTAATCCAATATATCAATAAGGTGTCTTAATCCAATACATCAATAAGGTGTCTTGATCCAATACATCATTAAGGTGTCTTAATCCAATATATCAATAAGGTGTCTTAATCCAATACATCAATAAGGTGTCTTAATCAATACATCAATTAAGTGTCTTAATCCAATATATCAATAAGGTGTCTTGATCCAATACATCATTAAGGTGTCTTAATCCAATATATCAATAAGGTGTCTTAATCCAATACATCAATAAGGTGTCTTAATCCAATATATCAATAAGGTGTCTTAATCCAATATATCAATAAGGTGTCTTAATCCAATACACAATTAAGGTGTCTTAATCCAATACATCATTAAGGTGTCTTAATCCAATACATCAATAAGGTGTCTTAATCCAATACATCAATAAGGTGTCTTAATCCAATATATCAATAAGGTGTCTTAATCCAATACATCAATAAGGTGTCTTAATCCAATACATCAATAAGGTGTCTTAATCCAATACATCAATAAGGTGTCTTGATCCAATACATCATTAAGGTGTCTTAATCCAATATATCAATAAGGTGTCTTAATCCAATACATCAATAAGGTGTCTTGATCCAATACATCATTAAGGTGTCTTAATCCAATATATCAATAAGGTGTCTTAATCCAATACATCAATAAGGTGTCTTAATCAATACATCAATTAAGTGTCTTAATCCAATATATCAATAAGGTGTCTTGATCCAATACATCATTAAGGTGTCTTAATCCAATATATCAATAAGGTGTCTTAATCCAATACATCAATAAGGTGTCTTAATCCAATATATCAATAAGGTGTCTTAATCCAATATATCAATAAGGTGTCTTAATCCAATACACAATTAAGGTGTCTTAATCCAATACATCATTAAGGTGTCTTAATCCAATACATCAATAAGGTGTCTTAATCCAATACATCAATAAGGTGTCTTAATCCAATATATCAATAAGGTGTCTTAATCCAATACATCAATAAGGTGTCTTGATCCAATACATCAATAAGGTGTCTTGATCCAATATATCATTAAGGTGTCTTAATCCAATACACAATTAAGGTGTCTTGATCCAATATATCATTAAGGTGTCTTAATCCAATACATCAATAAGGTGTCTTGATCTAATACATCAATAAGGTGTCTTAATCCAATACATCAATAAGGTGTCTTAATCCAATACATCATTAAGGTGTCTTGATCCAATATATCATTAAAGTGTCTTAATCCAATACATCAATAAGGTGTGGTGTCTTAATCCAATACATCAATAAGGTGTCTTAATCCAATACATCATTAAGGTGTCTTGATCCAATATATCAATAAGGTGTCTTAATCCAATACATCAATAAGGTGTGGTGTCTTAATCCAATACATCATAAAGGTGTCTTAATCCAATACATCAATAAGGTGTCTTAATCCAATACATCATTAAGGTGTCTTGATCCAATATATCATTAAGGTGTCTTAATCCAATACATCAATAAGGTGTGGTGTCTTAATCCAATACATCAATAAGGTGTCTTAATCCAATACATCAATAAGGTGTCTTAATCCAATACATCAATAAGGTGTCTTTATCCAATACACAATTAAGGTGTCTTGATCCAATATATCATTAAAGTGTCTTAATTCAATACATCGTTAAGGTGTCTTAATCCAATATATCAATAAGGTGTCTTGATCCAATATATCAATAAGGTGTCTTGATCCAATATATCATTAAAGTGTCTTAATCCATTGCATCATTAAGGTGTCTTAATTCAATACATCAATAAGGTGTCTAAATCCAATACATCATTTAAGTGTCTTAATCCAATACATCATTAAGGTGTCTTAATCCAACACATCATTAAGATATCTAAATTCCTGATGTTATCACTTTATCAAGATGACTTAATCCATCAATTCATGAAGACATTTTGAGTCATTACATCAGAAAAGCATCTTAATTAATCCATCACATCACAAAAGCATCTTAATAAATCCATCACATCACGAAAGCATCTTAATTAGTCCGTCACATCACAAAAGCATCTTAATTGATCTGATTCACATCATGAAGACATCTTCGTCTTTGGCATCTTAATTCATTTCATCATGAAGACATCTTAACCTTATGGCATCTTAATCCATCAAACAATGAAGGCATCAGAATCCATCATGTGAAGACATCTTAATTTGTCACATCTTTACTCATGACATCATGAAAGCATCTTAATCTTAATCAGTCATGTCAAAAAAATCATCTTAATTCATCCTGTCATATCTAATCCACTGGACTTCAGGAAGGAATATGATACATCACAAAATGTCATACGTTTCCGTGATAGAAGTGTCTACCTCCCTGATGTTTCCATGTCTGTTCCCATGGACTTGTAGCTTGATGTTTTAACACATGTCCATCAACTGAGATTAATAAGTCAGCTAATTAGTCGTTATTTAATACATTTTCAAAATAAATGAAATGTATTGTGATAGATGTGACAATTTACAAGCAAAATGTTATTATTTTTGTTAACATGATTATACATCACAGATTACCTGGAATGAAATGTCAGGGTTGCATGCTATTCTCAATGATATAAAATGTCTTCATCTCTGATTGCCAGTTATCTTTAATATTTGATTTAGTCCAATCAGAAGTGATGTTTCAGGACATCTAGACCAATCAGAATTCTTGTTTCTTGACACTTCAAGAATGTTTCAAATAATTCCTTTACAAGTGGGTGGGAGTTTGTTGTGTTGCTTGTAGGTTGCTGAAATAAACAAGAGTGCGAAATAAACAAACTTGTTCCAACAAAGGATGGATCTTTATAAAAGTACGGGCCTCGATACTGGTACAATTTTGATACAAAAGAATAAATTTAGCTATTGTACTTCAGATCAAATGTGCCGTCATCAAATAGTCAGATTCAATTAATTACATTCTAATCTACTTGTGTTAAAAGGAAAATATGTCATGAATATGTATTTCGGTTAATCCACGGCAATCAAAGTGTTGGAAGGACATTAACACGAGCAAAACAACAAATGCAAAAAAAAAAAAACAAGAAGTGCAGAAGAAAAAGGAATTGCGGAACATTATAGAATTGCTGTATAGTTATATGTCTGGACACGGAATGCCACTCGTTAGTGTTTTATAAATAATATACATCGTTATAATGGCTTTAATGACGTCTTAACTAGTTTCTGCTTCCATACATCTGACCTGATTGGGGTCTAGTTTACAGTCTGCAGTGATTGACCGTTCATGTATGAAAGCCAGTACGTTCAACTTCCGGCATCTAGCATCACAAAGTCAAAACAGTCTTGAAATTATTGTATAGAAATAATACCAATTGGAATATTCAAGCAGCTTTTAGTTAAAGGGGCAGTCCAATGTTCTGACATCAGAAACATGCCAATTTCTATTGATGAAATCTATGTCCGAACGATAATTATATGAGTGTTTTTGTCTACATGCAATGAAATTAACGCCCAAATGTACAGGAAAAAGGCGTATTGTATACAAATACTGTATGTCTTTGCGGTAATTAGTGATACTCGAATCAAGAATTTTCAGGGTTTATCTTGAGAGTAAAACTACCGATTTAATGTAAAGATCATAAGTTTTACTACTTGAAAAAAAATACATATGTTCCATTAAGTTTAATTTTGACGACCTATTAAACTTTATTCAAGCGAAGGAATACCTCTTTAAGAAAGAATATTAGAGAAAAAAATACACATGCAAGTAAACAAATAAAAAAAAGATGAAAAAAGGTATAAAAGATTGTATAAAAAAAGTGATAGAGAGCTATTAACACAACTTGTTTGGAAAGAAATAACACTACTCAAACAAACATGTCCTGTGTCGTATGTTTTCGTTATAATTATTGATTTTTCCTTTATAAATAAAATAAAATATTCATTTCTTTTGGTTGTCATATATGTTGCATTAGATATATTAGAATTGCAAACAATTGAGAAAATGTATTAAAAATGATCGATAGGTTTTCTATTAAAAGCAACAGAATTGAAATCTACACTTGAAATCTACATGTGAAATCTGCACAGAAAACACATTGTTGTGTATGGCCTTGTAAATCCTTCACAGACATTGGTTACCATTGACAACAAAGACATTGGAGACAACAGTAACATCAAAAACACCATTTAGAAAATATAGCTCTTCTTTCTTTTACGATGAAGTTAATTTTAAGTTCACCTGGCTGATTTGAGATTCAACTTTTATGTAGATTTGTGTCTAGAAAGAACAGAGGGCACCAATAATAGAAGTGTTTTAAACACGGTAGGATGTGTAGCAGACTGTATTTCGAGAATTTAGTGTTGAGGTGACTGCTGATATGTCTATGTTATGGATTCTGATAATACAGATTGAGGTTCCAGACAAGAACATTAGTTTCAGAGTCTTCATGACCTTTTTATGATTGATTTCATGAACATAAAAGTTCCTCCCACAGATGTTATACAATGTTTTAAAACTGATTAAGAAAACTCCTTCGTCTTTGGCAGATAACAAATTGATG
>NW_022981881.1:0-6651 GCF_902652985.1 Pecten maximus
AATTCTGCCAAAATGACCCCTTTTGGCCCCGCCTCTCAGCCCCAAGGGAGGTCAAGATCGGCCCCACTATTTTTACAACTTTGAATCCCAACCCCAAAGGGATGCTCACAGTCAAATATGAGCAATATCTATTGCTTGGTTTCAGAGGAGAAGTTGTTCATATCAATTTAGCCAAATTGACCCCTCTTTGCCCAGTCACTCAGGCCACCGTGGGGTCAGCCTCACTATTTGTACAATTATGAATCCCCATCCAATAGTGATGCTACCAGGCAAATATGAGCAATATCCATTGCTCGGTTTCAGAGAAGAAGTCGTTTATATCAATATAGCCCAATTGACCACATTTGGCCCCGCCCCTCAGGCCCCTGGGGGGTCAGTCCAATCATTTTTACAATTTTGAATCCCCACCCAATAGTGATGGTACCAAGCAAATATGAGCATTATCCATTGATCAGTTTCAGAGAAGACGTTTATATCAATATAGCCCAATTGACCACATTTGGCCCGGCCCTCAGGCCCCCAGGGGGTCAGCCCCACCATTTGTACAATTTTGAATCCTTACCCCATAGTGATACTACCAGGCAAATAGGAGCAATATCCTTTGCTTTGTTACAGAGAAGAAGTCGTTTATATTAATAGAGCCAAATTGACCCCTTTTGGCAACGCCCCTCAGACCCCTAGGGGGTCAGCCCCACCGTTTGAACAATTTTGAATCCCCACCCCATAGTGATGCTACCAGACGGAAGACGGACGCAACGGTATGGCATAAGCTCACCTTGGTCCTTCGGACCAGATGAGCTAAAAATTAACAACATTGTATGGTTATAATTAATACGAAGAAGGTTTAGATCAGATGAACTTCACTTTATTACTATTGCTGCTGAAATATACCTAAAAAACCCAACATTTCACCCTCAAAACCTTGACCTCTCACACTGTAATCATAAACCTTTCCTTTTGTCCTTCCAAGCCTTAATTATTACCTTTAACCCTCAAAATTTTGACATGTCAGCCTCCAAACCTTGACCTTTCACCATACAAACCCTTAATTTTGTCCCTCTAAACTTTGACCTTTAACCTTCAAAACTTTAACCTTTCACCATCCAAGCCTTGACCTTTAATCTTTCAAACCATGTCCTTTTACTCTACAAACATTGACTCTTCGTCCTGAACACCTTAGCCATTCACTCTTCAAACCTTGACATTTGACCCTCCAAGCTTTGACCTCACCCCCCAAACATATGTCACTCTCAGTATTGTGAACATCACCATAGCCTAATGTACCACTTACAGTACTGTCATCCTTTGATGGTACAGTTTCCTCTGTTGTTCCTGATGTTTCACCTGATTGAAGAGCTTCTGACCATGGGGACTGGAATGTCTGCATTAGAATCAGGATTGTCTAACTTGGCCAAATAAGTGGATGGAGTCCTGGACAAAAGTAAGCAGATGTTCTATATCATTACAATGACAGTGTTGTTTTTGATGCTATAGAACTATGGAAGCTTTTTCTTCTCTGCAGAACTTGCTATATGACCCAGATTTATGAACCAGAGGGATCTTGGCGCCCACCATTGAATGATCTTGATAGGTTCCATGTCAGATTGATCTTTTCTCTACTTTTCCCTTCCTCTAAGTCTTACTAATCTGTGTAAATTCAGAAACAGCCCTCTAGGACTTTTCAAACAAGCGTAACCTATATATAAAATTTAAGATTTGGCGATAATGGCTGTCTGTTGTTTTCGGATTGGTCCCAAAATGCAACACCAGGGACCAAGGGGAACCTACATATGAAATTTTCAGAAAGATCCCTTCAGTACCTTCTGTAAAATAGCGATAACAAACTTCAATTGTCAAAATACAAGATGGCTGCCTGTCAGGCAGGTTGTTTTCTGACTGGTCTCAAAATCCAATATGCATAACTAGGCACAGAGGGCAACCTACAAATGAAATTTCAGAAAGATCCCTTCAGCAATTTCTGAGAAATAGCGATAACAAACTTCAATTGTCAAAATCCAAGATGGCTGCCTGTCGGCCATGTTGTTTTCCGATTGGTCTCAAAATGCAATATGCATAACTAGGCACCAAGGGGAACCTACATATAAAATTTGAGAAAGATCTCTTCAGTACTTTCTCAGAAATAGCGATAACAAACTTCAATTATCAAAATCCAAGATGGCTGCCTGTCGGCCATGTTGTCTTCCGATTGGTCTCAAAATGCAATATGCATAACTAAGTACCAAGGGGAGCCTACATATGAAATCTGAGAAAGATCCCTTCAGTACTTTCTCAGAAATAGCAATAACAAACTTCAATTATCAAAATACAAGATGGCTGCCTGTCAGCCATGTTGTCTTCCGATTGGTCTCAAAATGCAATATGCATAACTAAGTACCAAGGGGAGCCTACATATGAAATCTGAGAAAGATCCCTTCAGTACTTTTTCAGAAATAGCGATAACAAACTTCAATTATCAAAATCCAAGATGGCTGCCTGTCGGCCATGTTGTTTTCCGATTGGTCTCAAAATGCAATATGCATAACTAGGCACCAAGTGGAACCTACATATGAAATTTGAGAAAGATCCCTTCAGTACTTTCTGAAAAATAGCGATAACAAACTTCTATTATCAAAATCCAAGATGGCTGCCTGTCGGCCATGTTGTTTTCCGATTGGTCTCAAAATGCGATATGCATAACTAGGCACCAAGGGGAGCCTACATATGAAATTTGAGAAAGATCCCTTCAGTACTTTCTCAGAAATAGCGATAACAAACTTCAATTGTCAAAATCCAAGATGGCTGCCTGTCGGCCATGTTGTTTTCCGATTGGTCTCAAAATGCAATATGCATAACTAGGCACCAAGGGGAACCTACACATGAAATTTGAGAAAGATCCCTTCAGTACTTTCGGAGGATTAGCGATAACAAGAATTGTTTACGGACGGACGGAGGGACGGACGGACGGAGGGACGGACGACGGACCACGGACGCAGGGCGATTTGAATAGCCCACCATCTGATGATGGTGGGCTAAAAACCAACATTTTTTACACAATTTCATGAAAATATCAACATATATGACAAATTTGAAATAAGTTAAGAAAGTCATAAAAAAATTCCTCTACTTTTGCAAGGGCTTGGAACCTTCTACTGTATCCCAATATTAAAAGAAATATTTGTAATAGGGCAGGCTGCATTAAATTTGTATGGCTTTTGTTGCTACCATTTCCTTCTCCACAAATTGTCCTTCATATAAATGTATGGTAGCAACAGATGACTGAGGAGGCTCTACTGTAGAAACTGGCTGCCCTTCTGCAGACTTCACATGGCTCTACTGCGGTCCTTTCCTTTCCTGGCCCTTTCTTTTCAACTTGCCCTCCATTCATCAAAGGATGTTGTCTCTGTCTTTCCACAGTATCTGAAGCCCATGTACTGTTGGTGAGTGGGAGGTGTTCTGTCTTCTCCACACTTAGGGCACTTGACAGTTGCGGTTTTTCTTTTCTTTACCATCCCTGCATCCACAGCTTTCCTCTTCTGTCCTGGCTGTACAGTTGTTACCATGGTTGTGGGCAGTGGTGGTGTCACTATCACTTGGAACTGTACAGGTCCAGAGGCAGGTGAAGAAGGCATAGGGAGGATTGGCCGTAGTAAAGTTGGTGTTAATGGCGTTTTTATGGACCTTTTCTTTAACTTGGCCATGCCAGCAGTATCAGGTGGACACTGAAACTGGAAGGGAGGAGTCTCTCCAGACTGCAAAGACACTGGCTTCGGTTATGGTGCTGGTTCTCCTTGTCCAGTCATAGAAGCTGTTGGAAGACCAATGCCTTGCATTAGGATTTGAGATCCCCCTCCTTCCCCTTCTTGTTGTACCTAAAACAAAAAATTAGTTGTAAATTATACAGCCAAGAGGCCTAGAGAACAGATATTAGGCCTGCAGCATGCTGGGAGGAAAGGCTGAGAATTTTGTTCAAATTAATTACCTTGGCATTATTCAAGGTCACAAGTGTCAAGTATATTTAAACCTATAAATGACTTCTAAATAACAAGAGGCCTATAGGACTAAACGCTCACATGATCATGTAACAGAATTTTGCAATATGTAATATTGACATGCCTTGACAATCTTAGATGTCCATTTCTGTTGCCCTAATATAATTACTGAAAAAGTAGGTCACAGTGACCTACTTTTACAATATTTGCTATCAGCATGCTTTTCTCATCCTAGATGTCCATTTCTGTTGCCCTATAACATGATTCCTGAAAAAGTAGGTCACAGTGACCTAATTTTGCAATATTTCTTATAGACATGCCTTTCTTATCCTAGATGTCCATTTATAATTACTGAAAAATTAGGTCACAGTTTGACCTAATATTTGTTATCGGCATGCCTTTTTCATCCTAGATGTCTATTTCTGATGCCCTAGCATGAATACAGAACAAGAGGCCCAAGGCCTTAACGGTCATCTGACTCTAAATTAAAGAACATTATACTATTGTAGTATGTATTCTCTGTAGCAGGTAAAGTGGCACTGTTGGCCATGATGGCCATTTTGGAATTTGGATAAACACGAAAAATAACACTTGATCAAGACAATCTCAGGATCATTTCTGGTAAGTAAGAGCTGAATCCCACTGGTGGAATTTGAAAAAAAGTTTGAAATAGGTGTTGTTCAGGAAAACCATGATTGCGCATGTTACAAAAAGGCTGCCGTGGCTGAGGCCAAATAATAACACTTTGTTGGCTCTGCTTCCTTAACATCCTCACCAATTTCAAGCTCAATCGCACCAGTGGAACTGGAGAAAAAGTTTAAAATGTGTTTTTTCAAGATGGCTGTCATGGCGGCCATCTTGGATTTCAGACTAACCCATAAAAATAACAACACTTGGCCAGGACCATCTCAGGATCATTTCTGGTAAGTTAGAGCTGAATCTCCCTGGTGGAATTTGAGAAGAAGTTTCAAATAGTTCAGGAAAACCATGATTGCGTAATCATGTTACAAAATGGCCGCCATATTGCTGCCAAGTCAAAGTTTTTAATAGGCCAAAAAATAACAACACTATGTTGGCTCGCCTTCCTTAAAACATCCTCACCAATTTCCAGCTCAATGGCACCAGTGGTACACATACCTAACAGACATATGTACATATTATTACCCAATACACATACCTAACAGACATATGTACATATTATTACCCAATACAAATACCTAACAGACATATGTACATATTATTACCCAATACACATACCTAACAGACATATGTACATATTATTACCCAATACACATACCTAACAGACATATGTACATATTATTACCCAATACACAACCTAACAGACATATGTACATATTATTACCCAATACACATACCTAACAGACATATGTACATATTATTACCCAATACACATACCTAACAGACATATGTACATATTATTACCCAATACACATACCTAACAGACATATGTACATATCATTACCAAATACACATACCTAACAGACATATGTACATATTATTACCCAATACACATACCTAACAGACATATGTACATATTATTACCCAATACAAATACCTAACAGACATATGTACATATTATTACCCAATACACATACCTAACAGACATATGTACATATTATTACCCAATACACATACCTAACAGACATATGTACATATTATTACCCAATACACAACCTAACAGACATATGTACATATTATTACCCAATACACATACCTAACAGACATATGTACATATTATTACCCAATACACATACCTAACAGACATATGTACATATTATTACCCAATACACATACCTAACAGACATATGTACATATCATTACCAAATACACATACCTAACAGACATATGTACATATTATTACCCAATACACATACCTAACAGACATATGTACATATCATTACCAAATACACATACCTAGCAGACATTTGTACATAGCATTACCAAATACACATACATCCCGGGGTAACTACAGCATTTAAATATGTCACAGTTTGTAAACATGACTCACAATGGCCTTGTCTGTGTCTATAACCTCACACAACCCGGTGTCCTATAAAATTCTGATCCCCATGAAATACCGACCCGGGTCAGTATTTTATGCATGAAAAACTGACCCATAAAATATTGACCCCCCCCCCCCCCCCCCCCCTAACTGTTGTTAAACAGTTCACATAAATACAATATTTATATTTAAAACCTTATTAATCTCTTAAGGGAGGTCTTTTCCTAGTTATCCATTTACCCATACTCTGGTATGAGGAAAAGTAATGTGAGTCTGGACAGGGTGTCACCACTCCTTGTACAGGAAATCTGACTTATGCCTAAACCGGATATGGAGGTGGGGCAGAAGAGAACAGTATACCAAAGTGACGTTCTCAGAACAAGGAAATCGCCTCTCGCGAGATTACTACCTTGAAGTGGTAAGAGAGCTTGCGTATTTCATTGAAGCTTAGGGCTGTGCTGGGGGTAGCTGAGTCTACCAGCAGGTTTAACCATACCAGAGAGATCTAGGTGGAGAAATCAGACGAAATGTAATCTACAGCTGCTCAACGTTGAGCCAGGTCGTTTGCCGTGACCTGCGTCCCATTAAGACGGGAAGGTTGATCCTGGAATTTGAGTAGAAAAGTTTTCCCAAAACCTT
>NW_022981882.1:0-6657 GCF_902652985.1 Pecten maximus
TTAATCCCCATTTTAAACTTATCTCATTTAAAAGCACATTCACATCATTGTACTGTCCATTGAATGTATGGTAAAGTATGGATTTATTTGAAAGCATATACATATATACATGATAATTACTTATCTTGATCATTAGAAATTAAAGCTTTGAAGGACATACAGAATTGTTATCTTTTGCTTGATGTTGGAATTAGCTATGAAACATGGTTGACTAGAGTAACGAAATTACAACCATGAACAAAATTTTATATACACATGTACACTATGAATGCAGTGTTATATATCTACTGCCATTAATGTTGCTTGCTACACATCTACAACTCTCGCATTAAACAACTTTACATTGTTGGTTTCACATTTGGTTTAACATGATGACCAGATCGAGTAATGTAAACAGGATCATTCAACACAGATTGAGAAGGGGTTGAGTTAGGTATGGTAATAGTTTGGTTTTGGGTTTCCTGTTTCTGAGTGATATCTCGTTTGGGTGTTACTGGTGTTTGAGTACCAATGGTTTCTGAGGGGTTACCGGTTTGTGAAGAGTTACTGGTTTCTGGGGGTAACCAGTTTCCGAGTTGTTTCCAGCATAGGTGGGTTTTGTTGAAAGTCACCAAGTTTGATATCTGAGGTTAGGCTAGATGTTATGTTTGGATTAAAGTCTATTGGTGCTTCGTTCGTTTTCATAATTTAACATCTATCTCTCCTGTAAATACCACCATCGGGAGTGTTTATTGTGTATGATCTAGCATTATTCTGCTTTGTGACAACTGCAGGTATCCACCTCCTATCGCGCCTAATACGTACTGTCTCACTAATATCTAGCTGAGTGAGAGGTTTAGCAGTTTTATCGCGATGGTACTTCTGTTTACCTTTCTTTTCCTTTATTTTTGATATGTACGAAGTATACTCGACTAGATAGTCTTCAATAGCTCATCGGATGATGGCAAAATTTATTGTAAGCGAGAACCCGTCAACAGCTGAGATGGCGATAGACCTGTGTTTAATGGGGTGGTGCGGTATTCTAATATAGTAATATACGGACACGGACATCGGATTTGGGCTTCGCAAAAATGCGTTTTGGGGTCTGGAATGTGCGTTCCGCTATCCGTTCGATTCGGGGTGGTATGGACTTGAAGTTTCATACACAAAATCCCAAGCTTGTGAGAATTCTTTGAATTTCTCGCTGGAATACTTCGGGCCATTGTCTGATATTAGCTTTTCTGGGATCCCAAATCGAGAAAGCATATCCTTCATTTTGAAGACGCGCTGCTCGTTGAAGATAGTTTCGAAACCTCAAAGTACTTACTACAGTAATCAACTACTACTAGAAAATCTTGGTCATTCCACGTGAAAAGGTCAGTAGCAACGTTTTGCCACGGCCTAGTCGGAATCTCGCGCGGCAACATTGGTTCTCTAGAATTAGAATTCCTCATCTCGAGGCAAATTTTACAATTCAGAACTAGGTCTGCAATGTCTGCGCTCATACACGGCCAAAACATAATGTCACGTGATCTGTTGCGGCATTTCTCTACACCCAGATGCCCCGAGAGCAACAGATTGAGCATAGTCTCACAGAGACCTTTGAATATGATTCCGTCCATTACTGTTAACTCGTCACGGAAGCTCCAGTATTCAATCACGGACATTGGACAGTCTTGGCGTTTATCAGGCCAACCGTCCTTGATCATCTTAGCTAACGAGATCATTTGGGGTTCAGACGAGGTCATCTGTCTGATCTCTGTCATTGGGCGTGAACTGACAGGCATATTTGACAAGACGGTATGTACTTGCGTATCCATACATTCGGAAAGTTCCGGGTAACTATCTGGTACATATTTCCTAGACAGCGTGTCTGCGACCGGAATTTCCTTTCCAGGAACATGACGTACAAATGTACATGTATTTCATACTTTTGCAACTGTAGCATCATTCTCAGCAAGCGTGCAGGTGCTACACCGATAGGCTTTTTCATAATCGTTTCTAACGGTTTATGGTCAGACTCCACGTCGATAGGTCTACCATATACGTATTGATGAAAGCGTTTGCAACCAAATAGTATGGCGAACATTTCTTTCTCTATTTGTGCATACTGAGCTTCCGTCGGAGTTAGCGATTTCGATGTATAAGCGACTGGCTTGCCCTTTTGCAGTAGTGTCGCGCCTAAACCGTATTTGGACGCGTCAACTTGTAATGTGATATGTACGTTAGGGTCGAAGTACGCTAACACAGGATTCTGGGTAATGTGCTCTTTGACCTTATCAAAAGCATCCTGTTGGGGCTTTTCCCACGAGAACTCTATGTTCTTGGGATTTGTGATAGGTCTGGTGCAAATTTGGCTAGGTAGTTTAACATACCAAGTACTGTTTCAAGCTCACCCTTGTCGGTTGGTGGCTTCATGTCACGAACTGCTGATATCTGCTCTGGATCAGGATGTAATCCATTTGCATAAAAAATTGCGCGCCTGTAAGATCATGAAGTATTTCCTCTAACGTTTTCACGGGGTAATGAAGACGTTTAATTGCTTTGTTTAAGCTTTGGGGGTCCAGACATACTCTGAGCTTGCCTGATGATTTTTCGACAACTACTAAGGAATTGACCAATGGAGTCGGGGTGTTAACCTTATGTATAACATCAGATTGTACGGTCAAGTTTGTCTTTGAGCTTGTCCCATGGGCTACTGGGACTTTCCTAGGGGGGTAGACTACAGGTTGTACTTCCGCGTCAACATGAAAAGTACATTTCCTTGGAAATTTACCTATAACCTTGAATACATCAGGATACTCTGCCAAAACAGACAGTGTATCAAGTGGCGTATGTCGTGAAAGTGTATGGGTAGTAGGGGTGGAAGGAGAAGCGGACTGATCAACAGCATAAATGAGTTTTATCAACTGGAGATCGAGACACGCCAGTAATACTAATACAGGAGTTGAAGTTGAGTCAGCAATATAGACCTCGATGACTTTATTTCTACCTTTGTACTCAATGGGTACCTGGCAACAACATAGGGTTTTGATTGTCGACCCATTGTAAGAAGATAAATGCTTTGTTGGTTTGCTGAGTGCTTGGTTAGGGATTAGGGCTTGAAATGTATTACTAGGAATGACATTTACTTTTGCGCCAGTATCAATTTTAATGATATTTTTTTCTGGGGCCCTAATTTAACATTGACAAATGCTTGGTCATTGGGTTTTGAAATTTTCGTGTTTGAGTTTACAACATCAACAAAAAAAGCTTTCAGACAACTCTGACTCACTCTCTACATCCACACTATTTACAGATTTACATTTTGAAGCAAAATGATTCCACTTGTTACATTTTTTACATTGTTTCCCTTTTGCAGGGCATTTTTCATTGTTTGAATGTTGTTCATATCCACAATGTCCACAATCTCTGGGTGTGACTTCCCTTTGTGCTGTCCCGTGTGTAGATGTTGACTTCCGTTGTCCCGAATACTTCGAAATCTGTGACCCTTTCCCTCTGTGTTTGTTTTGTTTTTGTCCACGTGTGTACGAGTTATGTCCCTTGACCTCACACCGTGTACTCTCGCTGACGAGTTGTCTTGCGTCATCGTTTTAAGTTGCTTTTGTGCGTATTCACAGCTTTGTCCGATTTGTATAGCTTTTTCTAATGTTAGATCTTTTCCTTCATTGATCAATCTTTCTCGAACTTTCTGAGATGCCACTACGAAAACAATACGGTCTCTAATAAGTTCATCAGCATCAGTTAACGAACAATCATTTGGTGATATTTTAAGTTTTGTAACGAAGTCATCGAAACCACACGTACCTTGTATAATGTTGTTGGATTTGTATCTTGCGAACACAGGGTTTGATTTTGGCTGAACATACTTTTCAAATCTGTCGTAGAAGGTATCGAGCTTCTTTTTTTCAGCCTCTGTCAGCGTCCAAGTACTATACACATCTCGACCCTGTTGCCCAACCTACAGCAATAGGAGACGAAACTTTCCCATGTCTCCGATAGGTTGGCACAAGACCAATAGTATTCTGCTACGTTCTGACACCGCTTCTGACACCATGTTATAATATGTCTTGGGTCTGCCAGGACACATGGGATGACTGGTAGGGGCCGCGGTGGCGGAGTGGTTAAGGTGTACCGACCCTTTATCACTAGCCCTCCACCACTGGGTTGCGAGTGGGGTAGTTGCCAGGTACTGACCGAGGCCGGTGGTTTTTCTCCTGGTACTCCGGCTTTCCTCCACCTCCAAAACCTGGCACGTTCTTAAATGACCCTGGCTGTTAATAGGACGTTAAACAAAAACAAACCAAAGGGATGACTGGTATTCAGGAACTAACACACAACGCATGAATCCAACTTCAGCCATTTTATTTAACCACTTCTGGGAGCTACACAATCCCTTCTGGTCCCCGACAGGGGCGATAACTCTAACACACATACACATGCTCTCCAAGTTACATGTCACTAATATAATAGTATAGTCATAGTGTTACACCTAGTGTAAGAAGTTTGGCTGGTAAGCACGTGATGAGTCTCTTTACTAAATTTGAAAAATAAATAACGACAGTTTCAACCCACGTGTGTTTACCATGTCTCACTTCTTTTACCATTACAAAAGACTTAAATCACCAGATTATGCCTTATTGTATTGACGACATCCCTTTCAATCTGATTCGCCAATGTTGACCGACGGCAAATCGAGAAAATGCAGCCATGTTGATGTTTTTGATTGACAGACGAAAACAAAAATTATGAGCGAAGTGAACGGTGAACCATTACAAAACTCAAGCCGAAACTTTAACATGGCAATTTCTAAATATTGCCACAAACATGATGAAAAGAAATTAGAACTAAAAATTATTTGCCAGCTTCACTCTTCAACATTAATATTAGACATCCTGATTGGCGGACGGACTTGAACATCAACAACCTCGCACGGATGGCCTGATTGGTGGACAGACGTGAACATAAACAACCTCGGACGGATGGCCTGATATGTGGACGGACGTGGACATAAACAAACCTCGGACGGATGGCCTGTTAGGTGGACAGACGTGAACATAAACAACATCGGACGGATGGCCTGATAGGTGAACGGACGTAGACATAAACAGCCTCGGCCCCGGATGGCCTGATATGTGGACGGACGTGGACATAAACAACCTCGGACGGACGACCTGATGGGTGAACGGACGTGGACATAAACAACCTCGGCCGGATGGCCTGATATGTGGACGGACGTGGACATAAACAACCTCGGCCGGATGGCCTGATATGTGGACGGACGTGGACATAAACAACCTCGGACGGATGGCCTGATAAGTGGACGGACGTGAACATCAACAACCTCGGCCGGATGGCCTGATATGTGGACGGACGTGGACATAAACAACCTCGGCCGGATGGCCTGTTAGGTGGACGGACGTGAACATAAACAACATCGGCCGGATGGCCTGTTAGGTGGACGGACGTGAATATAAACAACATCGGACGGATGGCCTGATAAGTGGATGGACGCGGACATTAATAACCTCTGACAGATGGCCTGATAGTTGGACGGACGTGGACATAAACAACCTCTGACAGATTGCCTGTTAGGTGGACGGACGTGGACATAAATAACCTCGGCCGGATGGCCTGATAGGTAGACGGACGTGAACATAAACAACCTCGGACAGACGACCTGATGGGTGGACGGACGTAGACATTCCCCTGTTAACATTGCCAGTTAACAGTGATATGCCAGGGGAGATCACTCAAATAATACCCCGATTATCTACAATTCAATTGAAACTGCCAAACCGTATGTCGGATATATACTGATTAATACTGTCTAACCAGATCTCGGATATATATACTGATTAATACTGTCTAACCAGATCTCGGATATATGTACTGATTAATACTGCCTAACTAGATCTCGGATATATGTACTGATTAATACTGCCTAACCAGATCTCGGATATATATACTGATCAATACTGTCTAATCTTATCTCGGATATATGTACTGATTAATACTGCCTAACCAGATCTCGGATATATATACTGATCAATACTACCAATAGTATTCTGCTACGTTCTGACACCGCTTCTGACACCATGTTATAATATGTCTTGGGTCTGCCAGGACACATGGGATGACTGGTAGGGGCCGCGGTGGCGGAGTGGTTAAGGTGTACCGACCCTTTATCACTAGCCCTCCACCACTGGGTTGCGAGTGGGGCAGTTGCCAGGTACTGACCGAGGCCGGTGGTTTTTCTCCTGGTACTCCGGCTTTCCTCCACCTCCAAAACCTGGCACGTTCTTAAATGACCCTGGCTGTTAATAGGACGTTAAACAAAAACAAACCAAAGGGATGACTGGTATTCAGGAACTAACACACAACGCATGAATCCAACTTCAGCCATTTTATTTAACCACTTCTGGGAGCTACACAATCCCTTCTGGTCCCCGACAGGGGCGATAACTCTAACACACATACACATGCTCTCCAAGTTACATGTCACTAATATAATAGTATAGTCATAGTGTTACACCTAGTGTAAGAAGTTTGGCTGGTAAGCACGTGATGAGTCTCTTTACTAAATTTGAAAAATAAATAACGACAGTTTCAACCCACGTGTGTTTACCATGTCTCACTTCTTTACCATTACAAAGACTTTCGGGCTTAGTTTGAACT
>NW_022981883.1:0-6658 GCF_902652985.1 Pecten maximus
TTTTGAAAAAGGGTCGTATTTTATCGGGAGGTGGCGGATGTTACGTCACGAGTGTTACGTCACAAGAATGTGTGGAATGTAGTGTATTGAAGGACGGAACGTAAAGTACATGCGGCTAATTCAGACCACTTTCTAGAGCTAACTGAAAAGCGACTCTATACATTTTGATAAACTTTCCACACTTATAAGACTCGGTGTGATCTACATGTATGTCCAGGCATATCCCGTATATCTAGGAATAATCTAGTTATGGAGATATTTTGAGTACAAACACGCCAAAATCGACACTTTGACTGCTGGTTTCTGCACAACTCGGCCTAGAGAATTAACGCATAAAGCCATCTTATTGAAACTCCACACATCACAAGTACATGTAATTCCGAAGAAAACAGTATCTTTAGTTTTTCTATATCTATCAGAGAACGGTCACAATAGGGTTTTAAACATAGGTACTATGTACCGCGAGGTCACACATTTCGGAGAGTCTATTACATGTACGGACGTAGGTCACGAGTGACGTTACTACGTCTGTTCTGCTTGTCTGATTGAACTTGTAGCGCTCGGTGAGCTGGTTGTATTTTGCTGTCACTGCCTATATTTCTTACAATTTTACAATATCAGAGAAAATACAAACGACACAATTCTCGGCACATTTTTTTTTTTTTTTTTTTTTTACATATTTTTCACAAATATCTCCATCCCAAAGACAGGATTAATCTTGTTTTGCCATATATGGTACATTAAGTTCATCATGTCCGTGATGCAACAGTTTCCGCTAAGGGCACACGGGTACGTATAATCGAAAGACAGTAAGCCAGACATTTACACTGCACTGGGGAAGAATTCCCGCCTTGTTACACCCAGAATCCAACGCACTAACACATTTTCGGAAAATCTGAAAATTTGAAATCCGGAACCAGCTTAAGTGCAGTAAGGGACGATAGCGGAACTTGTATTTAACACTGGTGTTGACCAGTATTCATTTAACACTGGCGTTGACCAGTGTTCATTTAACACTGGCGTTGACCAGTGTCCATTTAACACTGGCGTTGACCGGTGTCCATTTGACACTGGTATGTCTACATCAGTGTAAAATGCACACTGGTTAACGCCAGTACTAAATGGACACTGGTCAACGCCAATGTTAAATGGACACCGGTCAACGCCAGTATTAAATGGAAAGTTATAGAAATATTTGTAATGCTGCCTAGCATAATGCTAGAAGGTCCCAAGCCCTTGTAAAAGCAGAGGGGAAATATTTCGAAATGCCGTATTAAGAAATTCAACAAAATCAGTCTGAAATCAAGTAGTGCTATACACATTCCTATAGTGAAGGGGTTTCACACTTGCTACTGTGTTGCAGGAGACCCAGGTTCGACTCCTGGTGGGAATCAAAGCACGAAAGGTTTTATAGTGTTTTCTATGTTAAAGGCTATCTGATTTAATTGTCAGTCAAATTTATTCAATTTTATGGTTTAATTCTGTCATTGAGTTTCATTAATGAATTTAAATACATATTTTATTCGTTTCTTACTAAATTTTATATTCAAGAAATGTAGAATAAACAAAGCAATGAAATAGACAATAAAAATCTATTTAAAAAACATCCGTCGACGGGAGTCGAACCCCTACTGCGGGTGGGGACACCCTGTTTCACTGTGACGTCACACAACATGGAAATGCACACTGTAATAACTATAGTATTTAATGGACACCGGTCAACGCCAATGTTAAATGGACACTGGTCAACGCCAGTGTTAAACGGACATTGGTCAACGCCAGTATTAAATGGACACTGGTCAACGCCAGTGTTAAACGGACACTGGTCAACGCCAGTATTATGATAATGGACACTGGTCAACGCCAGTATTAAATGGACACCGGTCAACGCCAGTATTAAATGGACACCGGTCAACACCAGTGTTAAATGCACACCAGTCAACGCCAGTGTTAAATTCAGATTTCTTTGAATTGATTTTTTTTTATTTATTTATTTTAAATGTATTTATAAATTTTAAATTCACACCAGTCAACGCCAGTGTTAAATGCACACCAGTCAACGCCAGCATTAAACACAGATTTATTTGAATTTATTTTAAAATTTTAAAATTTATTTTAAATTTATTTTTGAATTTATTCAAACTTGTAAAGAATGAAGTGTAGTAAGGGACGATAACTCGTTATCGTTCCTTACGGAACGTAATGATAGTATGAGCTAATTCGCCATTTTTGCCGGCTATTGTAGCGATTTGGGGGTGGGAAAAAATGACAAATACAATTTTGATAGGGTTTTGAACCATTGTAAAACTCGGCTCGATCTAGGTCTGGATGTATCTGGTATCCCTGTGGAAATTCGTATTTATGAGATATTTTGGGTCAAACATGCCAAAATCGTCACTTTGACCGGTAGCTTCTGTTTAACCGGTCCTTAAAAATCAGCGATTCAATCCAAAAATTTGAAACTCCAAACATAACAAGAAGAGATAGTTCTGAAGAAAAGCGTATCTTTAGTTTTTCTATATCCTTCATAGAACGGCCACAATAGGGTTTTGAAAACGGGTCGTATTTTATCGAGAGGTGGCGGATGTTACGTCACCAGTGTTACGTCACAAGAATGTGTGGAATGTAGTGTATTGAAGGACGGAACGTAAAGTACATGCGGCTAATTCAGACCACTTTCTGGAGCTAACTGAAAAGCGACTCTATACATTTTGATAAAACTTTCCACACTTATAAGACTCGGTGTGATCTACATGTATGTCCAGGCATATCCCGTATATCTAGGAATAATCTAGTTATGGAGATATTTTGAGTACAAACACGCCAAAATCGACACTTTGACTGCTGGTTTCTGCACAACTCGGCCTAGAGAATTAACGCATAAAGCCATCTTATTGAAACTCCACACATCACAAGTACATGTAATTCCGAAGAAAACAGTATCTTTAGTTTTTCTATATCTATCAGAGAACGGTCACAATAGGGTTTTAAACATAGGTACTATGTACCGCGAGGTCACACATTTCGGAGAGTCTATTACAATGTACATGTACGGACGTAGGTCACGAGTGACGTTACTACGTCTGTTCTGCTTGTCTGATTGAACTTGTAGCGCTCGGTGAGCTGGTTGTATTTTGCTGTCACTGCCTATATTTCTTACAATTTTACAATATCAGAGAAAATACAAACGACACAATTCTCGGCACATTTTTTTTTTTTTTTTTTTTTACATATTTTTCACAAATATCTCCATCCCAAAGACAGGATTAATCTTGTTTTGCCATATATGGTACATTAAGTTCATCATGTCCGTGATGCAACAGTTTCCGCTAAGGGCACACGGGTACGTATAATCGAAAGACAGTAAGCCAGACATTTACACTGCACTGGGGAAGAATTCCCGCCTTGTTACACCCAGAATCCAACGCACTAACACATTTTCGGAAAATCTGAAAATTTGAAATCCGGAACCAGCTTAAGTGCAGTAAGGGACGATAGCGGAAATTGTATTTAACACTGGTGTTGACCAGTATTCATTTAACACTGGCGTTGACCAGTGTTCATTTAACACTGGCGTTGACCAGTGTCCATTTAACACTGGCGTTGACCGGTGTCCATTTGACACTGGTATGTCTACATCAGTGTAAAATGCACACTGGTTAACGCCAGTACTAAATGGACACTGGTCAACGCCAATGTTAAATGGACACCGGTCAACGCCAGTATTAAATGGAAAGTTATAGAAATATTTGTAATGCTGCCTAGCATAATGCTAGAAGGTCCCAAGCCCTTGTAAAAGCAGAGGGGAAATATTTCGAAATGCCGTATTAAGAAATTCAACAAAATCAGTCTGAAATCAAGTAGTGCTATAAACATTCCTATAGTGAAGGGGTTTCACACTTGCTACTGTGTTGCAGGAGACCCAGGTTCGACTCCTGGTGGGAATCAAAGCACGAAAGGTTTTATAGTGTTTTCTATGTTAAAGGCTATTTGATTTAATTGTCAGTCAAATTTATTCAATTTTATGGTTTAATTCTGTCATTGAGTTTCATTAATGAATTTAAATACATATTTTATTCGTTTCTTACTATATTTTATATTCAAGAAATGTAGAATAAACAAAGCAATGAAATAGACAATAAAAATCTATTTAAAAAACATCCGTCGACGGGAGTCGAACCCCTACTGCGGGTGGGGACACCCTGTTTCACTGTGACGTCACACAACATGGAAATGCACACTGTAATAACTATAGTATTTAATGGACACCGGTCAACGCCAATGTTAAATAGACACTGGTCAACGCCAGTGTTAAACGGACATTGGTCAACGCCAGTATTAAATGGACACTGGTCAACGCCAGTGTTAAACGGACACTGGTCAACGCCAGTATTATGATAATGGACACTGGTCAACGCCAGTATTAAATGGACACCGGTCAACGCCAGTATTAAATGGACACCGGTCAACACCAGTGTTAAATGCACACCAGTCAACGCCAGTGTTAAATCCAGATTTCTTTGAATTGATTTTTTTTTATTTATTTATTTTAAATGTATTTATAAATTTTAAATTCACACCAGTCAACGCCAGTGTTAAATGCACACCAGTCAACGCCAGCGTTAAACACAGATTTATTTGAATTTATTTTAAAATTTTAAAATTTATTTTAAATTTATTTTTGAATTTATTCAAACTTGTAAAGAATGAAGTGTAGTAAGGGACGATAACTCGTTATCGTTCCTTACGGAACGTAATGATAGTATGAGCTAATTCGCCTATTTTGCCGGCTATTGTAGCGATTTGGGGGTGGAAAAAATGACACATACAATTTGATAGGGTTTTGAACCATTGTAAAACTCGGCTCGATCTAGGTCTGGATGTATTGGTATCCCTGTGGAAATTCGTATTTATGAGATATTTTGGGTCAAACATGCCAAAATCGTCACTTTGACCGGTAGCTTCTGTTTAACCGGTCCTTAAAAATCAGCGATTCAATCCAAAAATTTGAAACTCCAAACATAACAAGAAGAGATAGTTCTGAAGAAAAGCGTATCTTTAGTTTTTCTATATCTTTCATAGAACGGCCACAATAGGGTTTTGAAAAAGGGTCGTATTTTATCGAGAGGTGGCGGATGTTACGTCACGAGTGTTACGTCACAAGAATGTGTGGAATGTAGTGTATTGAAGGACGGAACGTAAAGTACATGCGGCTAATTCAGACCACTTTCTGGAGCTAACTGAAAAGCGACTCTATACATTTTGATAAAACTTTCCACACTTATAAGACTCGGTGTGATCTACATGTATGTCCAGGCATATCCCGTATATCTAGGAATAATCTAGTTATGGAGATATTTTGAGTACAAACACGCCAAAATCGACACTTTGACTGCTGGTTTCTGCACAACTCGGCCTAGAGAATTAACGCATAAAGCCATCTTATTGAAACTCCACACATCACAAGTACATGTAATTCCGAAGAAAACAGTATCTTTAGTTTTTCTATATCTATCAGAGAACGGTCACAATAGGGTTTTAAACATAGGTACTATGTACCGCGAGGTCACACATTTCGGAGAGTCCTATTACATGTACGGACGTACGTCACGAGTGACGTTACTACGTCTGTTCTGCTTGTCTGATTGAACTTGTAGCGCTCGGTGAGCTGGTTGTATTTTGCTGTCACTGCCTATATTTCTTACAATTTTACAATATCAGAGAAAATACAAACGACTACAATTCTCGGCACATTTTTTTTTTTTTTTTTTTTTACATATTTTTCACAAATATCTCCATCCCAAAGACAGGATTAATCTTGTTTTGACATATATGGTACATTAAGTTCATCATGTCCGTGATGCAACAGTTTCCGCTAAGGGCACACGGGTACGTATAATCGAAAGACAGTAAGCCAGACATTTACACTGCACTGGGGAAGAATTCCCGCCTTTTTACACCCAGAATCCAACGCACTAACACATTTTCGGAAAATCTGAAAATTTGAAATCCGGAACCAGCTTAAGTGCAGTAAGGGACGATAGCGGAAATTGTATTTAACACTGGTGTTGACCAGTATTCATTTAACACTGGCGTTGACCAGTGTTCATTTAACACTGGCGTTGACCAGTGTCCATTTAACACTGGCGTTGACCGGTGTCCATTTGACACTGGTATGTCTACATCAGTGTAAAATGCACACTGGTTAACGCCAGTACTAAATGGACACTGGTCAACGCCAATGTTAAATGGACACCGGTCAACGCCAGTATTAAATGGAAAGTTATAGAAATATTTGTAATGCTGCCTAGCATAATGCTAGAAGGTCCCAAGCCCTTGTAAAAGCAGAGGGGAAATATTTCGAAATGCCGTATTCAAGAAATTCAACAAAATCAGTCTGAAATCAAGTAGTGCTATACACATTCCTATAGTGAAGGGGTTTCACACTTGCTACTGTGTTGCAGGAGACCCAGGTTCGACTCCTGGTGGGAATCAAAGCACGAAAGGTTTTATAGTGTTTTCTATGTTAAAGGCTATTTGATTTAATTGTCAGTCAAATTTATTCAATTTTATGGTTTAATTCTGTCATTGAGTTTCATTAATGAATTTAAATACATATTTTATTCTTTTCTTACTATATTTTATATTCAAGAAATGT
>NW_022981884.1:0-6650 GCF_902652985.1 Pecten maximus
CTTTATTCGTGGGGGCCTGAACCCGGAAGTACTTAATTGTGGTCTTAGTCCATCTGACAGAAGTGTCTATCTCAAACAAACGCTTGAAATATCTGTCTTAACACGTTTAAAGCCTTTGTTTCAAACGCTCAATTGATCCGGAAAGGGACTCTCTAAATTTTGACTTCGCGGAATAAATTTCCGGATTCGTCATTTTTTTGTCGACGCGACAATAGGAGCGGTAAATTTTTAATTTTATTTTAATTTCAATTTTTCAAAACACGAGCGGTAAATCCGACGAACAACAAATCAAATTGGTAATGGCCTAATGTTATAATTTTTGCGAAGCACCTCTACATAGCTTCACTGACAAAGATCGTAAATACAGTATAGCTTCACTGACAAAGATCGTAAATACAGTATAGATTCACTGACAAAGATCGTAAATACAGTGCAACTTCAGAAAACCGAAAACCTCTCAATCTAATTAAAATTTAGATGGCCATTCTCACTTCGTTCATGTAACGTAGTGAGAATGACCATCTCAATTTAAACTAGGTTGAACAACTCTGAATACCTAACGAATTGTCATTGTACGGAATTGGTCCTTCTTTATTATAGTAATAAAAACCTGCCAAATACCAATACAATAATATTTTATTTGATTGTCACACATCATTTAAAAATGTACAATGAGGATAATGATAAAAGCTTGTTAAAAATGTACAAGATGACTTTTATCTATATACACCATAGCCTACAATGTATGTCGACGTTCTGATTTATCGCAAGATATAAAACTCCAATTTACTGTGATTTACTGTAGCAATATCAGGTACACATATTAAAAAACACTCCCTGTTCAGTCTGGGGTAAGTTTCAAGTGTTGAATTTTGTTTCATACGTAAAAAAAATCGAACGTCTATGCTTCATAAAATATATAGATTTAGATTAAAGATATTGAGGTTCATATTTTGCAGAATATATACAAACCTGTCTCTGGCATTTAAAGAATAAAAATCGTTACTTAGTGTACTAGATTGTTGATTCACATAGGAAATGTATTTCATTTTCAACAGTGTTCATACAAAATGAGCATACTCGCTGGTCCTCCGTTAAGTTTGTGTAACGACCAGTCTCTATCACTAGAGGTAGGATGTGACGTAGTATTCAGAAATATATAATCCTTTTTGAAACATCTGTATGTCCGAAGTTTGTTTCCTTGGTTTCGTCGGTTTCTCCATATATTTTTGAACCACGTATAATCATTAGACACGATGAGTGCATTACTAATGTCAGAGACATGTATATATGTCTCTGCTAATGTTATGCATTTTTACTCTAATTGTAGTGGTACTGTTAAGTATTGTAACATATAAAAGTTACTCGCGAGTTTCTTCACACGCGCTACCCACGCATTGCCTCTTCTAGATGACCATGAATTTCTACGTTTTGAAGTCGGGAATACATCCTGAAAATTTCCTTACGCTGTTTTGATAAACAAGATGACCAGCCCGTATCTCCATGAGCTCCGATATTTGATGCAGTGCTTCCCTCTGAATTCCGAACACCGGTCCGATTTTGAGTCCGGGAATGCGAATGGCAGAGTCGGCAATGACAAATCTACTGGGAAAAATACATGTGAAAATGTAAGTCTTGTAGACTATTTGATCGTATCGTCGAATGTATTTCCTGTGCTTAACGATTTCGAAGTTTTGGTATTTTAATCCTCTAATATCAGATGTTCACTGTAGATTAGTATTCTGTATCCATTGCTCGGAGATAATTACTGAAATAGAAGAAAAATTCATATCCGCCGTGAAAATTGGTAAGTGGGTTAAAGAAAAACAAGCGGATTTTGTATACAATTTGCAGTCTGAGAGCGGCGGTAAACTGCGCGATTTAAATGACGCAATCGAGAGAATGCATGAGTCTCCCACACCAATATCGCAAAATGATATGAACGATGTTGTGAATAGTCTTACAGACATATTTAAGAAAACGGCAAAAAGTGTCTTGGGTACGAAACAGACGAGAATGGGTAAAAAAAACGGTTACACTAGGGAAAGATAAACCGTGGTTTACACGCGAATGCGCAGATAAAAGAAAGGAATTCCATGAAGCTAAGAAACGTTACAAAATCCTCAAAAATAATGAAAATCGTAAAAAGTTAATCAAGAAAAGTAGAGAATATAAAAAAGTAATCAATGCAAATTATAGAAAGTTCCAAGAACAAACTGAGAACGAAATGAGGAAAACCTTCATGTATGAACCGAAAGCATTCTGGGATATCTTAAATAGAATTGATAAACAAGATAATGCACTGAGAGTTGACATGCCAATTGATGAGCTACATGATTACTTTAGAAATTTAAATCTGAATCCCAATAATAGTGAAGACGAATTTGAACTTCCGGTCGAGACTGATATACCGATATATGACAATATACTGAACGGCCGAATTAACAGTAAGGAAATATTAGACGCTGTTAAAAAATTAAATAATAATAAAGCGTGCGGAATTGATGATATATATAATGAATACATTAAAAGTACCATTAATGAAATGTTGCCCACATACCATAAACTTTTTAATATTGTATTGGACACGGGCATAATACCAGAAAGTTGGAGCACTGGCATAATTAAACCAATTTTTAAGAACAAAGGTGACCGCAAGGAACTAGATAATTACAGAGCTATAACGCTCGTCTCATGCTTGGGTAAAGTTTTTACGTCGATAATAAATTCCAGACTTTACACTGATGAAATTAATCTTATTAGTAGCGCCCAGGCGGGCTTTAGAAAAGGACACTCGACCACAGATAATATTTTCATTTTACACACATTGACATCTTTGTATCTATCTTCCGGTAAAAAACTCTATTGTGCCTTTATTGATTTCAGGAAGGCCTTCGACTCGGTTTGGCGTATAGGTTTATGGCAAAAAATCATAAAAAGTAACATAACTGGGAAGATATTCAATGTTTTATATGGTATGTATTCAAACACTAAATCTTGTGTGAAAAATGGTAATGAAATGTCACAAATGTTCACCTCCAACATTGGTTTAAAACAAGGGGAAAATTGCTCTCCGTTTTTGTTTGCTTTGTATTTGAACGACTTAGAAACTTTTTTTATCGAAAAAAATGTTGATTGTTTGTCTAAGATTTATGAACTATGTCGTGACAATATTGATATGTATGTTAAACTGTTTATTATTCTATACGCTGACGACACTGTTTTAATGTCGGAAACAGCGACTGGCTTACAAACTATGTTAGATATGTTCCAGGAATATTGTCAGATATGGAAACTTGAGGTTAACACAAAAAAAACGAAAGTAGTAATTTTTTCAAAAAGAAAAACGAAAGGAAGAAATCGATTTATAGTGTTCAATAAGCAACTAGATATTCAAGATACTTTTTCATACCTAGGTATACTATTTAACTATAATGGAAGCTTTACAGCTGCCAAAAAACAATTGTGTGTTCAAGCCAATAAAGCACTTTTTGCTCTTTATCGTAAGATAAGAAATATAAATTTACCTGTTGATTTACAACTGAAGTTATTCGATTCACTAGTCACCCCAATATTATTATATTCATGTGAAATATGGGGATATGAAAATACAAGTATGTTGGAAAAAATACATCTACAGTTCTGTAAAAGAATTCTTGGTTTACGAAAAAATACATCTAATTTGATGATTTACGGAGAAACTGGCAGGTATCCTATTACTGTTAATATTAAGCTAAGAATGATAAAGTTTTGGTATACTCTTCTAACCAATAAAAGCAAATCGTCTAGTACTATATACAAATTGATGTATACTCTCCATGTAACTGGTCAGACTGAGTTTAAATGGATGAAATATGTTAAAAATATTTTAGATAGCGTTGGACTAAGTTTTGTCTGGATACAACAGAGAAATTGTGTACCTGATATTAAATATCTACAGTCAATTATTACTCAAAAATTACAAGACCAATTTATACAAACATGGTTCAATCAATTAGAAAACACGTCGAGAGGACAAACATACTCTATATTTAAATATCAGTTTGGCTTTGAAGATTATCTTCTGCGACTAAATGTAAAAGATAGGAAAACTATATGTAAATTTAGAACGTCAAATATCAAACTTCCGGTTGAAACCGGAAGATGGACTGGAATCCAGCGACAAGATAGAGTATGTCCACTTTGTAACGCTGGTACTGGAGATGAGTTCCATTTTTTATTTGTGTGTAACAACCATAATGTACTCCAGTTGCGTAGTAAATATATCCCAAATTACTACTACAGAAATCCTAATTACTTTAAAATGAAAGGAATGTTCTCAATCTTTTATAAGAAATTGTATATGAATGTCAGTTTATTTATCCAAAAACTAGTCAAGTTATTATAACACACCTTTATCATCCAGCATTGTGATTATGCAGTATGTAAGCTTTATTATATTAATAATTATATTTATGAAAGGTTAAAATGTATTTTCCCACATTTCCTCTTCAAATTATATTATATTTTGCCTGTCATGCATCCATTCTGTTGAAAATGTCTGACCTCTTGTTATACACTATTATGTGTGTCCGAGTGAAAAATAAAATCTTGAAATCTTGAGGGACCTGTTAAATATACCAAAAATTACTTCTGAAAACCGGCTTACCTGAGCGATTATGACACGAGGTCAGGCCAGTAAACCTTGAAACATCACCTGGTATTGTGTGAAGCATTATTGTCTCGGGACCTCCGTATACATGCAGGTGATTTGTACAGGTATCCAATATATGCCCCAAGGGGGCATTGTGACGGTAGGTCCGTTATATAATCAACACGACAATTTTGAAACAATGACACGCTTCATTGAAGCGCGTCGATTTTTGTATCTTCTCAAAACAAGTAGAGCTAGAAGCCCGATCGCGAGTTTCGCATCTAATTTAAATGAGGTCCAAAAGGGGTGTTTTTATATGGTGTTTTTTTCTTTCTTGTAACACTTGGTAATGAAAGAACTCTTCAAATCCTCACAACGAAGCTTCACCGGATGTAACAAAATGCATGTCGATCGTAAAGTGCAGCAGTACATGTAAAAATACTGTTTATAACTGCAGTTATAATTAGGGCTGGGACGATACAGTGATTGCACGATCCGATACGTATCACGATACCTCACCTACGATCCGATACGTATCACGATACTTTATTTATGGTATTGTCAAAGTAATGAACAACTTCAATGTGTGATTTTTTTCCAAATTTTATTTATTTGTTAAACACAAAGTTCGACAAGTAACAAAACTATTTTAAACAGTACTTTCAACCTCTTGCCATAGGCTCAATCATTTGAGTATTGCATGAATTGACTAGTGAACTGAGGAAACATAAAAATGCACTGCATCTTGACTAGTACTAGTAGAATAAAAGAAAATTTCAACTTATCTGGACTTGAAGAATAAAATATTAACTAATATGTAATACATGATGTAATACATGGAGCTCTATATTGTCACAGATTCAGAACTGCCTTGCATACCTTGCATATGGTTTTTGTTTTGTCAGTCTTCCTGATGCCACTGCCATCTTTGTTTTTTATAAACAGGCTGACCGATCGTCTTCCACAAGGACGATTTTGTGCCTTGCGTCGTAACTAACTCATCCCAGTCGTCCATTTATAAACAGTCTAGTCAATTAGTCTAGTAATGGTTTTGTAATCTACTATTTGATTGGCTAACCATGAAACAGTCATCGTGAAACGACCAATCAAACGCTTCCTAACATAGTGCCCCATTCCCGGAAACGAGACTCGCAAGTACTTTCACTTTCAGAATTTTCGATCTTTCGGTGTTTGTTTACAATTGTTTTACTTTAAAAGCTTTGTTTAATGGATTTCAAATGATAATATGAAGCAATGCTTTTTGTTTTTCACAAAAATATAGCGGATCGATACCGTATCGTAATTTGCTTCTTTGGATCGATACTTGTATCATGTTGAAGTGTACCGCGATTCACCGATGCATCGGTGTATCGTCCCAGTCCTAGTTATAATCATTTCTTTTTCTTGTATAATTCTGCAACATATACATTGATTAACGTTCATAATATTCATATTATTCAGACAAACCAAATTGGCTACTTAGTACGTGCCGGTTTGTAATCGGGTACTTTCTAACAAAACATCATCTTAACCAATTATATCCGCAATTCGACCGGCCATTTTCGATAAAACTTCTCCAAAAAGAACCCTCTGTAAACCGAACAAATATCCATGTCCCGTGCATGTTCGGTTATAGAGGTTCCACTGTATATATCTTTCTCAAGCATTTAATCGTCTGTAATCCATGTGACTATGACTTGTTAAAATACAAGGGAAAGGTTCCAACATTGGTTTTCATACGGGAGAGATTTAGTCTATTTTCGATTATGATGAAACTATATATTATTTTTTGAATAAATTAAGTGTCCTTCATGACGAAAAGCTGGTTTCGTATAGAATATAATGCATAAGTTTAATGTATGTGTGTATCGTCTCGTCTCATAAACCAGATTATCCAGAACTGTTGGTATGCTTATTTGAAAATTAATATGTTAATAAAATGGCACATTTCTTTATATATAAAGTGTTGTACGTGTTATAAGTAAAGTTTAATGTACGTGTGTAGTTATGTCTAAAG
>NW_022981885.1:0-6653 GCF_902652985.1 Pecten maximus
CGCGCAAAATTGACAATAATCGAACAGATATCAAAGATGCTACAAAGATGAATATTAGTGAAATTTTTTGTGTAGTTCTGTTTTTAAAGAACGTGTCTACCTTTGGAAAAATACTTGACACATAAATGTCGAACAGTATAGAAATAATCCCGGAAGGCATGTTACTATTCCCTATCAGATAATTGTTATTTTCTGCAATCCTAATATCATCGTTGTCATTGCATACATATACAAATACGGTACATTTTGAACAGTTATACAGCATCATGCATAATAAATTATGCTGTAAAAAACGTTTGGATATTGTAACTACCAAAGTAAATATTATGAAAAACATTGACCAAAACAATGCAGTATAATAAACTGATCTAGTTGGTGTATGTATGTCCAGTTGACCACTCTCATCAGTTCTCATACAAATGGTCGAGTATCTATTGTCTACGCAGACCAGTTGTGTGGAATATCTACTGCCTGAATTTGTGGTGTGATCTATAGATGTTTTGTTAAAATCGTTCGATACCAGCATTAACACAATGGCATTGACGTTGTACTCTGTAAACAGTGAACATCCTTCTTTTATTGCGAATAAGGGCATACTTATGTATTCTGTTCCACCGATTAACGTTTTGATATGCATCGCGTCCCACATTATGAAAATTTCAAACATGCCTAATGTGAAGAAATTTTTGAATTTGTCGTTCAGAACTTTAACTACATTCCGTTGTTCTCCATCGTACTTAAAATCAACAAACACAAACTTTGTCGCCTTTTTTTCGGCTTCAAGATATAATTCCACGTCTGAGACTGGTACATACACGGAGCATGTTGAATTTATGTCGTATTTTTGTAGAGTGATTCCTGAGTCAACTACACTTTCGTCGAAAGCCATTGTTATGGAAACACACAGAACTATGATTAATAGAAAAGCCATGTAGAGTTTCTTACTGGACTCTAATAGCAGGCTCATTCAATTCACTTTACACGTAACATGTGATTTATAGTTTTACAACTGCTTGATTTCAGTCCAGTCTTCTGATCGGTATGTTGGGTCTTGTGTCCGGTATGTTGAGTCTTATGTCCGGTATGTTGACTCTTCTGATCGGTATGTTGACTCTTCTGACCGGTATGTTGACTCTTATGTCCGGTATGTTGAGTCTTATGTCCGGTATGTTGACTCTTCTGCTCGTGTACGGTACATTCACTCTTCTGCTTGGTATATATTGACTCTACAACTCGGTATGTTAAGTCTATTGGTCACTGTATATGCATGTGTGAAACTTAAAGAGTCAAGGCTACGGAAATGTACTCGTCTAGTGAATTTAACAGGCTTGGTTGTCCATCGGAAGAGTAAAATCTCCACAAGGTCTTACAGTGTCACAGATACTTCGACATTCGTCTAAATCGTTTCCGCGATTTAAGCTACGTATACCGAGAAAATGACTTTCGCTTTCGGCTTCTGTGTTGCAAACTTTTTGGGAAATTCCCAACTTTCGTTTCTACCTGTGCATGTTGGGAACGTACGTCACGCGACCGTATTAAATAGGACACAACAAAATGACTGGTCAAACTTGCTACCAGTAGAATACCAGTAGGATTTAGCTGTAATTTGCAAAGAATGAGTTTGAGACCAAGCGTTGTAAATATCTGGGTCCATTCGAAATCCAAGATGTCCGCAATACTTGTCATTATGAAATCACATTTTATAAATTTCTCATGTTTCACCATTGGGATTTAGTTTAAACTTGTCAGGAATAATCCTGAGATTACCCTGATCAATGTTATTTTTCAGACTAGTCCAAAGTCTAACATAGATTCTATGATGGCCATTTCATACCACGATTCCGCAATCATAACATTCGATAAGAGCTCAAATTTTTAACTTGCTATTTAAATTCTACCAATTAAATTTTGATAAAACCATGACCTGTGTTGTTATTTTTCGGAGTAATTTACTGTACAATATTAAACAGATGTTATTTGTTGCGTCTTGGCAGAGTATTTAGTATATTACACTAGTACCATAGTCTTTATAATCAGATGACAATAGAGGCCTTATTATCTATGAAATTGTGTATAACTTAACTTATTTGGTTAATTACGTTATAGCATTTTTGTTTGTGACCTTGACTTTTGATCTTTTTTTTTTTTTTATAATTTTTTTATTTTCAAAGACATTTCATTTTGGATTACAAGGCAATAAACATCACATTCACACACTTCACATTCACACACTTCACATTCACACACATATATACTGAAGAAAACCAAACTGTCAATTAATGAGTTTTTTTCATTGTATTATGTATTATGGAATAAATTTAGTATATATGAAATTGTCAAAAGTCAATTGATCTATAATATTGAGTATAGTTAATTGATTAAATGACATAATAGTCACTATATTGCTAAAGAACTTTTAAGTACATATAAGTTGTCCAAATATATTAATGCTATATATAAAGTTATATGTATATCCAAATTACTATATAATATCAACAGTAACATGTAACATAAACACTGTACGTAATATTGCACAATCAAGAAACATACATATCTCTTTTATATATAGTTTTCCTTTTTTAAATTATTATTTGACTTTTGATCTTGATATTTGACCTTGACCTCAGAGACTTTGATTAAACTTACTTTGGGTTAGTTGACTTCAATTCAAACAAGGAAATGCTACTAAATTGTTCATGACAATGGCTATATCGTAATATTATAACGACAGTAATTTAAACTGATATTGTCGATTTCTTGTTGATCTATTTTACGTTACCTGTATGTTCTTGATAATTTGAATTAAAACCAAATGCTACATACGACATAACTACGATAGTTTACATTTTATAGTTAAACAACATACGACATAACTAAAATAGTTTACATTTTATAGTTAACTAACATACAACATAACTACGATAGTTTACATTTTATAGTTAACTAACATACGACATAACTACGATAGTTTACATTTTATAGTTAACTAACATACGACATAACTACGATAGTTTACATTTTATAGTTAACTAACATACAACATACGACATAACTACGATAGTTTACATTTTATAGTTAACTAACATACAACATACGACATAACTACGATAGTTTATATTTTATAGATAACCATCATACGACATAATTTCGATAATTTACGTTTTATAGTTAACTAACATACGACATTACTACGATAGTTTACATTTTATAGTTAACTAACATACGACATAACTACGATAAGTTACATTTCATAGTTAACTAACATACGACATAACTACGATAAGTTACATTTTATAGTTAACTAACATACAACATACGACATAACTACGATAGTTTACATTTTATAGTTAACTAACATACGACATAACTACGATAAGTTACATTTCATAGTTAACTAACATACGACATAACTACGATAGTTTACATTTTATAGTTAACTAACATACAACATACGACATAACTACGATAGTTTATATTTTATAGATAACCATCATACGACATAATTTCGATAATTTACGTTTTATAGTTAACTAACATACGACATTACTACGATAGTTTACATTTTATAGTTAACTAACATACGACATAACTACGATAAGTTACATTTCATAGTTAACTAACATACGACATAACTACGATAAGTTACATTTTATAGTTAACTAACATACAACATACGACATAACTACGATAGTTTACATTTTATAGTTAACTAACATACGACATAACTACGATAAGTTACATTTCATAGTTAACTAACATACGACATAACTACGATAGTTTACATTTTATAGTTAACTAACATACGACATAACTACGATAGTTTACATTTTATAGTTAACTAACATACAACATACGACATAACTACGATAGTTTACATTTTATAGTTAACTAACATACAACATACGACATAACTACGATAGTTTATATTTTATAGATAACCATCATACGACATAATTTCGATAATTTACGTTTTATAGTTAACTAACATACGACATAACTACGATAGTTTACATTTTATAGTTAACTAATTAACATACAACATACGACATAACTACGATGGTTTACATTTTATAGTTAACTAACATACAACATACGACATAACTACGATAGTTTACATTTTATAGTTAACTAACATACGACATTACTACGATAGTTTACATTTTATAGTTAACTAACATACGACATAACTACGATAGTTTACATTTTATAGTTAACTAACATACGACATTACTACGATAAGTTACGTTTTATAGTTAACTAACATACGACATAACTACGATAGTTTACATTTTATAGTTAACTAACATACGACATTACTACGATAAGTTACATTTTATAGTTAACTAACATACGACATTACTACGATAGTTTACATTTTATAGTTAACTAACATACAACATACGACATAACTACGATAGTTTACGTTTCATAGTTAACCAACATACAACATAACTACGATAGTTTACGTTTCATAGTTAACTAACATACGACATAACTACGATAGTTTACATTTTATAGTTAACTAACATACAACATACGACATAACTACGATAGTTTACATTTTATAGTTAACTAACATACGACATAACTACGATAAGTTACATTTCATAGTTAACTAACATACGACATAACTACGATAGTTTACATTTTATAGTTAACTAACATACAACATACGACATAACTACGATAGTTTATATTTTATAGATAACCATCATACGACATAATTTCGATAATTTACGTTTTATAGTTAACTAACATACGACATAACTACGATGGTTTACATTTTATAGTTAACTAACATACGACATAACTACGATAGTTTACATTTTATAGTTAACTAACATACGACATTACTACGATAGTTTACATTTTATAGTTAACTAACATACAACATACGACATAACTACGATAGTTTACATTTTATAGTTAACTAACATACAACATACGACATAACTACGATAGTTTACATTTTATAGATAACCATTATACGACATAATTTCGATAATTTACGTTTTATAGTTAACTAACATACGACATAACTTCGATAGTTTACATTTTATAGTTAACTAACATACAACATACGACATAACTACGATGGTTTACATTTTATAGATAACCATCATACGACATAACTTTTTTTTCCCATTTATTGTTGTTATTGGTACAGTACTGCATGGTATACTGTATATTCAGCTGTTTATTAATTGATTTTTTTCTATAAAGACTAAACATTGTATCTGTTCTTAGATCAGTCCATTTTACGTGACTCACCTTGTCACTTATTTATTTATTTATTTATTTATTTATTTATCATAAAATATCCGGATAGTGCACCGGTTTCACTTTTACAATCAAACGCGTAAGAGACCAAGATGTGAATAGAAAAATACAAAAATGAGGGAAGCGCGGAACACCATCAGGGTAGATCTCTATATTGGAATGGAGGAGTGTTGTGTTTGCGTCAGTAGGTACTGTTTTGCTGTCACGAGTTTCAGTTAAGATTGTCAGATTTAAGAATTGTTCGTTGTCAAATTCGTGCATCATGTGTTTAATAGTATCGTTAGATTAGACTTTTCGTCAGCTAAATTGGATCATGATAATTACAGCTGTACAGGCCTAACGTTGTTAGCCCGAGTTTCCTCTAGCCCTGCCACCATGTCTGGTGTAGGGGCCCTACAACAGACATGAAGTCGGGGCCAGAGAAAACTCGGGCAAGGATTCCACTGTCTGTCCACAGCTCAGCCTAGCTAGGGCATGCCCCTGTGGGCTGTCCACCCAGTCACGTTGCCAAACACAGGTTGGGGAAATCTGTCATTTTCAGCTACATTTTAATTATATAGCTGATTTCAGCTACTCTAGCTAAACATAGCTACTATCGATAGCTGGATTTAGCTACTTCAAAACAATTTACCTGTTGACGTGCCAAATACACAAAGTCACACATGCGCCGCAAAATGATTGGGTACGCCAGCCTAGCAAACACAGTATTTAAACAACTTCCATGAATATAAATAAATATAAAAATAAAAAAATTGATATCGTTAATATTAGTGAAAGTTGTTTAAATACTGTGTCTGGTAGGGTGGCATACCCGATCATTTTGCGGCGCACATGCGACTTTGTGTATTTGACACGTCAACAGGTAAATTAATTGTTTTGAAGTAGCTGAATTCAGCTATTGATAGTAGCTTTATATATACGGTGTATGTTTATTTAGAGCAGCTGAAATCAGCTACAGTTGTATATAGCTGAAAATGGCAGATTTCCCTAACCTGAAACACACGTATACGTGCAAGTACGGTTCACACTTACCAGAGATGTATCACACAAAAATGTTCAATAGTTTTATTTCCTATATAAACAGAAAATAACATGTAAGAGTGAATGATCCATAAATATATTGAAAATCAGGAGAGTTCAGTATAGAGCCTATAGAGTCCAATACTATTGGAATAGTAACCTGCAATCTTTAAACTATCGCAATAGTGTTTTCCTTCATAGTAATAGTAATTGTATTAGTAAATTAATTTTGCCTGCAATAGTCATCCATACTATTTTTAGTTAGTCCGGTAAGGGACATGTACATATTACTTTTGTAATACCAGCTTATAGCGCTTTTTGCACTACTGTATTACTAATACATATTCCCACTG
>NW_022981886.1:0-6639 GCF_902652985.1 Pecten maximus
CTTTCAAAAAACCCTGTTTTTTTGCAAGCAAACCAATTTTTTTTAAAAAAATTTAAAATTAAATTTTGCATTTTTTTTAAAAGCATAGGCAGCTAAACATTACCATACCTAAAATTTCTTTCTTTAAAATTGTATTTAAAATTACATCCTATGTCACCAAGTATTATTGTTGTGATATCACTCACAATGCACATCAATTTAACATTAACCCTTTTAAATCATGCCTGCACGACAAATCAATCTATATTTGTATTATTGAAATTTTCCAAAAAAAAAATATTTTAAAAAGCCTGAATTCTATATTTCGATTTTTTTTTTTAAATTTAAATACTTTTTTGAAAGTCTTTTTTCAATTTTTTTTGTACCTAACAAAAACTTTTAAACCAAATAATTGTTCCACATCAAAAATTGTGGGGGGGGTTTTCCCCCTTTTGGTTATTTCATAAATTTTTTCTCGGCAAAAGTGTACTAAATACCTTAACGTATAAATCTATCATCCGTGTCAAACTAAGGTGTTTTCGTCATAATCAAAACCCCCCCAAACACAAACCTATCAAATAAAAAATCTAAAAAAGTTTTTCGTCATCATGATGCTATAGGCGATAAAATTTTTTTTCATTTATTTCCAGGGACAAATTTCATGAAACTTTTAACTATTTATCTGAAATTTATAAATAACGCCTAAAACAGATCCAAAAGTTGTCGAGTGTGTATGACCGAAACAAAATTGGGTAATATCCAATTTTCTTTTTAAATTCTCATTTAAAAATACTAAAATTTGACATAGTAAAAATTTAAAAAATTTTTTGTATTCGGTTCAGCCCCCATCCTCCCTTTGTGCCGTTCAATAAAACTTTCAGTCGAATCTATGTATATTAATTTGCACATACACAGTATTTTGTTATTTTACTTGAAAACAAAATTTTTCACTTAAAAAAAAACAGTCCGGGGTTTTTTTGTAAAAAAGAAAAGGACCCTACTGGAGTTTTTACCTCCCTTCTACACTTTTGGGGGAACGAATTTAATTTATATTTTTACGGAAAATTGTTTTCCCGGGCAAACGATGGGGAACGTTCTTAGTTGCTAGGAAAGGTATTAAAAATAAAAACTTATTTTCTGCAAACGTCCATAGACCAAAAATTTTTTTCCTAAATGTACGAAAATTTTAAAAATATATATATATCTGCTTCTGACTTTCGAAAAAATTTGGTAAATTTATGTATTTCTAATCGAAAGGTTAAAACACCTCTTCGTCTGCTAAACTTTCTGTTATATATACAACTGATGGACAGTGGCCGAGGTAAGTCTCCAACGAGACAAGTGTGATTTTCCTGGCTTGCCTGGGTTGTCGCTAAAACAAAGCCCCCTAATGGTAATTCAATTTATTTATTCCAAATGCACCCCAGCATATGGGAAATAACACAATATTTAAATAAATATGTATACATATTGCAACTTGAATGACAAGATGCGGAGGGCCCCAACACAGGCAATATCTTCGACACATAATAATGAAAAACATTTGCTTTTGAAAACTTGTAACTGATGCATAAAAATTAAAAGCGTCTACGTATTTTTCATGCCAAATGACGTCATGACAGTATGACGACAAAATTTTAAACATTACTATTAAATATAAATAACATCTTTCTACATACTATATAATGTATATACAAGAACACACATATGAAAAACTGTGATCATAATTTCCAAACAACGCATTTAATTTAGTTACTTAAAAGGGAGAGTTTTTCTTTTCTGCAGTGGCATGTAACAAAAATTTACCCAATCTATTAAAGGGTTTTTTAAAACACTTTTACTGGAAATAATTCTATCAATTTATAACACTTGGACGAAAATAATAATACTTTTTGTGATGTTTTTTTCTTATTTCAGAATATGCAGGACAAAGAAGCCAAAATGTACTTCGTCCTCGACGTCATTTTTGTCACAACTTTGCAAACCTTTGACTTCTAGGTATTTATTGTAGCGCCCAGTTTCAATATTTAGACTGTGTCCTTGCATACGGAATTGACTCAATAATTTTTTTAAATTTAAAAATTTAAATTGGCTTAATAAAAAAATTGAGTATTGAAGGTATCCACAATATTTTTTGTATAAATAACATTTCGACGATATATCAAACGCACTGCGTAATTCTTGAATAAATACATCATGAACCCGCTGGACATATACTTGCAAAAAATGACTTTCTTTAAAAAAACGTATTGGCTGTTCCAAATATAACCAAAACCTAAACTACAAGCTCATTTTCAATATAAAAACCCCAATTATTTTTACACTTAGTTTTTTATTATTCAATTCGACAAGTGCGTCATAACATGATTTTAAAACACAATTATTGGTTTTTAGTAATTTCACACCAATATTTCATTACTGCTATTTTAGGGGTTGCACATACAATGATATCTACCATTTCGAAGAAGACCATAGAAGAATTTAACCGATTTCTTAACATTAAGTAAGTTTTTTGAAAAAAAGAAGATGAACTTTTTAAATTTGGGTGAAAAAAGCTTGTCCCCATACTTCAACTCCGTAATTCAAAACACATTAACATAAGTGTCATAAAGACATTTTCGTTTCAATTTTAAAGGGGTGAACACTTTCATTTTTCTTTTTAAATGATATATGCTTTTCTTCCTTGGCAAGCCAAAGTATCTAATGCTCAGTGAATCTACCGTTAAATTTAAAAATCAGGCCAAGGTAACAAAACTTATCGACAATTTTCTATAGGGTTTCCATTAAAATCCAGTTTTCAGGGGGTAGCATTCTTTTTCTTTTCCTAAAAACAACATTTTGTTTTATCAGTGTTTATTTTTAAGTTCCATTTAAGAGTATAAGTCTGTAAACTATCAAGCAATTTTGGGGGTCGGTACGTCCTCTGAAAAAAACTGTATCGTCTGCGTACATTAACAAAAAGAGGTTAATCAGCTTAATGAGTAACTTTGACAATTAGAATTTATAAAATGACTTTCCATATCGTTTACAAAAAGAGAATAGAGCATTGGGATAAAGATTCTCCTTGCAATAATCCGACATGAAAATCGAACATGGCGGAAAATTTACCATTTAAATTTTTAACACAGGAACGTACATTACCGTAAATTGATTTAATTACATTCAGTAATCGCCCTCTAATACCATTCTCCAAAGTTTATACCATAATTTTTGATGATTACACTATCGAAGCCTTACTGTAATCAATAAAAACACAATACAGTCTCTTGTTCTGTTCTATTGAATTAATTATTAAACTTTGTAATGGCAAAAATAGCGCCCTCTAGTACCAAAACCGGCTTAAAACCAAACTGACATCTGAAACAAAATTTTCGCGAAACTCCATTTTAACAGACGCTTATTTAATAAGGACGTGAACAGCTTAGCTAAATGACTAATTAATGTAATTCCCCTATAGTTTATTAACATTATTTCTATCACCCTTTTATGCAAAGGTATGATTACAACCCTGAGCCCATGACTCTGGAAAATATCCAATTTGCAACATAGTATTAAACAACTTTAATAGAACTGGCAAAAATACATCTTTATATTCAAAAAAAAAATAATCATTAAGTACCATATCTACACCCGCAGTTTTTTCCCTTCGGGAAATCCTTAAATTACTTCTCCATAATCATTATTATTAAAATCACATCTAATTCAGGTATACACATTCGGCATTTCTATTATTTACAATATCACTGTTATTTACCTCACCAGCCATTTCTTTAAATAACTAAAAAAACTGCTAATGAATATCACCAGTCTTAGATACCTTACATTTGAAAAATGGCGAAAAAATTCCTTCGGATTATTACGTTTCAAATATCGAGCATGTTTCCCCTTTCCCTTCTTAATATTCACGTTTCAACTTCATCTCACCCACTTTTCTGTTTTTTAGCCCGGTGCAAGATTTGTTCTCTTGGCATTGAAACCCTTCACCATTAAACTCTGACAGTGCACTCTTGTATTTCTTATACAATAATCTACAATTGTTATCAACCAGGGCTTTTCTGGGCCCCTATTTACATAAGTATTGGAGTGACAAAACATGTGCAAATTTAAAAAACCTTTTTACTAGAAAGGCAAATTTATCAAAAAAAGTACGGGTGGGATCTTACAAAATTTTCTAAACATAAATCAATACTTTCTTTTGAAACAGTTTAAAAGGGTCAATCGAGCTTTCAATCAAAAGTCTAGCATCTAAAGTTTCGTTTGTTACACCTCTAAATGGCTTCACCAGACCATGCTACATTAGTTATTGTAGAATACTTATCATTAACACAACAGCAATTGCAATGATAAATTTTGACAACAACAATTAATCATTAAAAATATTGGCGCATGATCCGAATGCTCATTAAAACAACCTTACTTCAAAAGATTAATAGATGGTAAATTTATATTTTAAACATTAAGACGTAATCTATAACGCTGTTCCATTATAATTACAAATTTTAATTTTCCGTCAGGTCACCTACGTCCGTCCATTAAGGATCTGGACCCCCCCTAATTTACATAGCTGTAGCAGATAGCGACCAACGTATTAACTTGTGTGTCCTCAAGTTACGCGAGACGGGCACATGACTCTTGGGATAACGGATGAACCCATCGAGCTGCCGATGGACACTGTCGTGTAGCGCGTCTATCGGTATATAGTCCGGTTCCCGGCCAGTCCTACTGTTAAGGGCTCCGTTACAAAAACCTTACCTAGAGTACTATAGTGACCGATAGTATTCCCAACATGCGAAAGTCTTCGCGTAAGTACGATGAAACACCGAGCCATCTGGTGGTAAATCTCAGTGCTATGTACACACTAATTTGATCTTGGAACAGACGACCGTCGACTCTAATCCATAGTATACTGTCTAAATGTACCGAGTCCCATGTAAAATAATCACGCAGCCAAGGTTTTTAAAGACACCAGGCCACCACCTTTACATTTGGATCTCACAACCCGGCCTAAACACTCAAAACCGCTCACCTTACGTCATCATCATTGTCTAGCCAACATTCTGAAAGGCCAACATGTCCGCTTCACCAATACACTACAAAAATCAGCGTTCTCGATCTGTTTCTCAAAACCCCCCTGCAACGTTCCAACTGCAAAAACGTAAAATGGTATTGACCTCCGACGACCGCTATTCGACCCCTTTAAACGAATGTTTCCTCAGACTGAGATGATGAAATACTTGCCTGCCTATCCTTTTTCCTTCCACTATGATCCCATTACTAGAGCTTGGTCATGACGAATTTTTTTAACAGTTCGGTTGTCCCAAATTGGGGCTGTAACACTTCAAATCTGTTTGACGTTTCAACATCTACTGGGACAAACCCCCGTTCCCTTTGGGGGTTTGCGGATGTGAAAGTTTCGACGACGTTTAGCTTCCCTGGGCGCTATAATATGTTGGTCTATTGCTATGAGCAACGAGTCATGGGTGCTAACGATTCTTCGCCATTTTAGAGTACGCCATTCACGAACATTTTGTCCCTCACAAACTTCAACCGATTGCTCTGTTTCCTAAGACGCTTAGCCCACTGGATAAAGCTGCCTACGCACATCCTCCACTCGGATGGGAATTGTTCATTCACGCCGTACCCGTGTTTTTTGAGCATATGAGTACGGACATACCCGGCTATGTTTTATGTTGGTACAGAAATCGGCCACGATAGGGCGAGGTCTATCCTCTTCTTTTTTTCCCAAATCGGTGACATTCCCGAACTCAATTACTCCTTGATGTCTTACCAGGCTATGTTGATTGGTACAGAAATCGAGCCACATAGGGGGAGGTCTATCCCTCTTCCTTTTTTTTCCCAAATCGGTGAACATTCCCGAACTCAATTACTCCTTTGGATGTCTTACGGTAATACCGCTGACACCTGACTCTCTAAGACGGCTCGGAAATTTTACTCATCTATCTCTTGGATATGTTTTTGTTTTACTATACTGCCATTGATCATATCTTAAATAGTGACTATTATTAAATAGTTTTGGATTTATTTCAGAAAATTAAGTGGAATTATAGTGTACATACAAAAAGTATCGGGTATTGATAACCGTTGATTAAAGTTGTCATTATTTGTGCTTACTAATAATGTGTCTATAAAATGGGTTAACAAAGGGAAGTGATTTAAAGTAGGGGGGATGTTGCCCGGACAGTTGAATAAAGCTGGCAAGCATTTACTCTAAAAGTACATCTTAACGGTTTATAAAAGGGTACAAAGTATCATACAACAGTTCTTTTGTTGTTTTATAACTATTATACTACAATGAAAAACGAGAATGTCTAAATTAAAGATGTTTCGTGTTGTGGTATGTTTTCATGACGATACACGGCCTGTTTTGACACATATAAGTTGTTAATTCTCTGTGTATATTTTCCCAAAGGATAGCAGTTTAACAAAGCTATAAGTTTCAATCTAGCACAAATACGAATATGCTGTTTAGTTTGTTAGGTGTTTAAGGAGCTTGTCAGAATCCATATTTTTCTCAAGAATCAGTCCATTACATCAATCTCATTCGACCGAGGATTGGGGTTTTTAACATGATTTTGTTTTCAAATGCCTTCGCGGATCGAAAAGCGACCCTCACGAAGTGGGGCCCCTAAACAAAGCCGG
>NW_022981887.1:0-6632 GCF_902652985.1 Pecten maximus
TTTTTTTTTTTTTTTTTTGGGATGTGATGCAACAGTAAAACGTTAATGATTTCGGCAAAATTCCATCTAGTTGAACAATTAACACCTTACCGCGGACGCGTGGTTACAATACTACGGAATACGGTGACGCTCAACGTGCAGTTCTGACGTCATTTCTAGAGCTGCTAGGAGCTTCGGATCTTTTTGGGCACCTCCAGTGGGATGTGATCAACAGTAAAACGTAATGATTTCGGCAAAACTTCCATTCGGTGAACAATTAACCGCGCTACCGCGGACGCGTGGTTACAATACTACGGAATACGGTGACGCTCAACGTGCAGTTCTGACGTCATTTCTAGAGCTGCTAGGAGCTTCGAGATCTTTTGGGCACCTCCAGGGGGATGTGATCAACAGTAAAACGTAATGATTTCGGCAAAACTTCCATCTATGAACAATTAACCCGCGCTACCGCGGACGCGTGGTTACAATACTACGGAATACGGTGACGCTCAACGTGCAGTTCTGACGTCATTTCTAGAGCTGCTAGGAGCTTCGGATCTTTTGGGACACCTCCAGTGGGATGTGATCAACAGTAAAACGTAATGATTTCGGCAAAACTTCCATCTATGAACAATTAACCGCGCTACCGCGGACGCGTGGTTACAATACTACGGAATACGGTGACACTCAACGTGCAGTTCTGACGTCATTTCTAGAGCTGCTAGGAGCTTCGGATCTTTTTGGCACCTCCAGTGGGATGTGATCAACAGTAAAACGTAATGATTTCGGCAAAACTTCCATCGATGAACAATTAACCGCGCTACCGCGGACGCGTGGTTACAATACTACGGAATACGGTGACGCTCAACGTGCAGTTCTGACGTCATTTCTAGAGCTGCTAGGAGCTGTCGGATCTTTTTGGACACCTCCAGTGGGATGTGATCAACAGTAAAACGTAATGATTTCGGCAAAACTTCCATTAGTGAACAATTAACCGCGCTACCGCGGACGCGTGGTTACAATACTACGGAATACGGTGACGCTCAACGTGCAGTTCTGACGTCATTTCTAGAGCTGCTAGGAGCTTCGGATCTTTTGGGCACCTCCAGTGGGATGTGATCAACAGTAAAACGTAATGATTTCGGCAAAACTTCCATCTATGAACAATTAACCGCGCTACCGCGGACGCGTGGTTACAATACTACGGAATACGGTGACGCTCAACGTGCAGTTCTGACGTCATTTCTAGAGCTGCTAGGAGCTTCGGATCTTTTTGGCCACCTCCAGTGGGATGTGATCAACAGTAAAACGTAATGATTTCGGCAAAACTTCCATCTATGAACAATTAACCGCGCTACCGCGGACGCGTGGTTACAATACTACGGAATACGGTGACGCTCAACGTGCAGTTCTGACGTCATTTCTAGAGCTGCTAGGAGCTTCGGATCTTTTTGGGCACCTCCAGTGGGATGTGATAACAGTAAAACGTAATGATTTCGGCAAAACTTCCATCTATGAACAATTAACCGCGCTACCGCGGACGCGTGGTTACAATACTACGGAATATGGTGACGCTCAACGTGCAGTTCTGACGTCATTTCTAGAGCTGCTAGGAGCTTCGGATCTTTTTGGGCACCTCCAGTGGGATGTGATCAACAGGAAAACGTAATGATTTCGGCAAAACTTCCATTAGTGAACAATTAACCGCGCTACCGCGGACGCGTGGTTACAATACTACGGAATATGGTGACGCTCAACGTGCAGTTCTGACGTCATTTCTAGAGCTGCTAGGAGCTTCGGATCTTTTTGGGCACCTCCAGTGGGATGTGATCAACAGTAAAACGTAATGATTCGGCAAAACTTCCATCGTATGAACAATTAACCGCGCTACCGCGGACGCGTGGTTACAATACTACGGAATACGGTGACGCTCAACGTGCAGTTCTGACGTCATTTCTAGAGCTGCTAGGAGCTTCGGATCTTTTTGGGCACCTCCAGTGGGATGTGATCAACAGTAAAACGTAATGATTTCGGCAAAACTTCCATCGGTGAACAATTAACCACGCTACCGCGGACGCGTGGTTACAATACTACGGAATACGGTGACACTCAACGTGCAGTTCTGACGTCATTTCTAGAGCTGCTAGGAGTGTCGGATCTTTTTGGACACCTCCAGTGGGATGTGATCAACAGTAAAACGTAATGATTTCGGCAAAACTTCCATCTGTGAACAATTAACCGCGCTACCGCGGACGCGTGGTTACAATACTACGGAATACGGTGACACTCAACGTGCAGTTCTGACGTCATTTCTAGAGCTGCTAGGAGCTTCGGATCTTTTTGGACACCTCCAGTGGGATGTGATCAACAGTAAAACGTAATGATTTCGGCAAAACTTCCATCTATGAACAATTAACCGCGCTACCGCGGACGCGTGGTTACAATACTACGGAATACTGGTGACGCTCAACGTGCAGTTCTGACGTCATTTCTAGAGCTGCTAGGAGCTTCGGATCTTTTTGGGCACCTCCATGGGGTGATGAACATAAAACGTAATGATTTCGCAACTTCATCTGTGCACGTGGTCATACTACGACGGTGACGTCAAGTTCTGACGTCTTCTAGAGCTGCTAGGATCTTTTTGGGCACCTCCAGGGATGATGAACAGTAAAACGTATGATTTCGGCAAAACTTCCATCTAAACAATTAACCGCGCTACGCGGACGCGTGGTACAATACTACCGAATACGGTGACGCTCAACGTGCAGTTCTGACGTCATTTCTAGAGCTGCTAGAGCTTCGGATCTTTTTGGCACCTCCAGTGGGATGTGATGAACAGTAAACGTAATGATTTCGGCAAAACTTCCATCTATGAACAATAACCGCGCTACCGCGGACGCGTTGTTACAATACTACGGAATACTGTGACGCTCAACGTGCAGTTCTGACGTCATTTCTAGAGCTTCTAGGAGCTTCGGATCTTTTGGGCACCTCCAGTGGGATGTGATGAACAGTAAAACGTAATGATTTCGGCAAAACTTCCATTAGTGAACAATTAACCGCGCTACCGCGGACGCGTGGTTACAATACTACGGAATACGGTGACACTCAACGTGCAGTTCTGACGTCATTTCTAGAGCTGCTAGGAGCTGTCGGATCTTTTTGGACACCTCCAGTGGGATGTGATCAACAGTAAAACGTAATGATTTCGGCAAAACTTCCATTGGTGAACAATTAACCACGCTACCGCGGACGCGTGGTTACAATACTACGGAATACGGTGACGCTCAACGTGCAGTTCTGACGTCATTTCTAGAGCTGCTAGGAGCTTCGGATCTTTTTGGGCACCTCCAGTGGGATGTGATCAACAGTAAAACGTAATGATTTCGGCAAAACTTCCATCTATGAACAATTAACCGCGCTACCGCGGACGCGTGGTTACAATACTACGGAATACGGTGACGCTCAACGTGCAGTTCTGACGTCATTTCTAGAGCTGCTAGGAGCTTCGGATCTTTTTGGGCACCTCCAGTGGGATGTGATCAACAGTAAAACGTAATGATTTCGGCAAAACTTCCATCTATGAACAATTAACCGCGCTACCGCGGACGCGTGGTTACAATACTACGGAATACGGTGACGCTCAACGTGCAGTTCTGACGTCATTTCTAGAGCTGCTAGGAGCTTCGGATCTTTTTGGGCACCTCCAGTGGGATGTGATCAACAGTAAAACGTAATGATTTCGGCAAAACTTCCATCTATGAACAATTAACCGCGCTACCGCGGACGCGTGGTTACAATACTACGGAATACGGTGACGCTCAACGTGCAGTTCTGACGTCATTTCTAGAGCTGCTAGGAGCTTCGGATCTTTTTGGGCACCTCCAGTGGGATGTGATCAACAGTAAAACGTAATGATTTCGGCAAAACTTCCATTGATGAACAATTAACCGCGCTACCGCGGACGCGTGGTTACAATACTACGGAATACGGTGACGCTCAACGTGCAGTTCTGACGTCATTTCTAGAGCTGCTAGGAGCTTCGGATCTTTTTGGGCACCTCCAGTGGGATGTGATCAACAGTAAAACGTAATGATTTCGGCAAAACTTCCATCTATGAACAATTAACCGCGCTACCGCGGACGCGTGGTTACAATACTACGGAATACGGTGACGCTCAACGTGCAGTTCTGACGTCATTTCTAGAGCTGCTAGGAGCTTCGGATCTTTTTGGACACCTCCAGTGGGATGTGATCAACAGTAAAACGTAATGATTTCGGCAAAACTTCCATCTATGAACAATTAACCGCGCTACCGCGGACGCGTGGTTACAATACTACGGAATACGGTGACGCTCAACGTGCAGTTCTGACGTCATTTCTAGAGCTGCTAGGAGCTTCGGATCTTTTTGGACACCTCCAGTGGGATGTGATGAACAGTAAAACGTAATGATTTCGGCAAAACTTCCATCTATGAACAATTAACCGCGCTACCGCGGACGCGTGGTTACAATACTACGGAATACGGTGACGCTCAACGTGCAGTTCTGACGTCATTTCTAGAGCTGCTAGGAGCTTCGGATCTTTTTGGGCACCTCCAGTGGGATGTGATGAACAGTAAAACGTAATGATTTCGGCAAAACTTCCATCTATGAACAATTAACCGCGCTACCGCGGACGCGTGGTTACAATACTACGGAATACGGTGACGCTCAACGTGCAGTTCTGACGTCATTTCTAGAGCTGCTAGGAGCTTCGGATCTTTTTGGACACCTCCAGTGGGATGTGATCAACAGTAAAACGTAATGATTTCGGCAAAACTTCCATCTATGAACAATTAACCGCGCTACCGCGGACGCGTGGTTACAATACTACGGAATACGGTGACGCTCAACGTGCAGTTCTGACGTCATTTCTAGAGCTGCTAGGAGCTTCGGATCTTTTTGGGCACCTCCAGTGGGATGTGATCAACAGTAAAACGTAATGATTTCGGCAAAACTTCCATCTATGAACAATTAACCGCGCTACCGCGGACGCGTGGTTACAATACTACGGAATACGGTGACGCTCAACGTGCAGTTCTGACGTCATTTCTAAAGCTGCTAGGAGCTTCGGATCTTTTTGGGCATCTCCAGGGGGATGTGATGAACAGTAAAACGTAATGATTTCGGCAAAACTTCCATTTATGAACAATTAACCGCGCTACCGCGGACGCGTAGTTACAATACTACGGAATACGGTGACACTCAACGTGCAGTTCTGACGTCATTTCTAGAGCTGCTAGGAGTGTCGGATCTTTTTGGACACCTCCAGTGGGATGTGATCAACAGTAAAACGTAATGATTTCGGCAAAACTTCCATTGGTGAACAATTAACCACGCTACCGCGGACGCGTGGTTACAATACTACGGAATACGGTGACACTCAACGTGCAGTTCTGACGTCATTTCTAGAGCTGCTAGGAGTGTCGGATCTTTTTGGACACCTCCAGTGGGATGTGATCAACAGTAAAACGTAATGATTTCGGCAAAACTTCCATCTATGAACAATTAACCGCGCTACCGCGGACGCGTGGTTACAATACTACGGAATACGGTGACGCTCAACGTGCAGTTCTGACGTCATTTCTAGAGCTGCTAGGAGCTTCGGATCTTTTTGGGCACCTCCAGTGGGATGTGATCAACAGTAAAACGTAATGATTTCGGCAAAACTTCCATCTATGAACAATTAACCGCGCTACCGCGGACGCGTGGTTACAATACTACGGAATACGGTGACACTCAACGTGCAGTTCTGACGTCATTTCTAGAGCTGCTAGGAGTGTCGGATCTTTTTGGACACCTCCAGTGGGATGTGATCAACAGTAAAACGTAATGATTTCGGCAAAACTTCCATCTATGAACAATTAACCGCGCTACCGCGGACGCGTGGTTACAATACTACGGAATACGGTGACAGCTCAACGTGCAGTTCTGACGTCATTTCTAGAGCTGCTAGGAGCTTCGGATCTTTTTGGACACCTCCAGTGGGATGTGATCAACAGTAAAACGTAATGATTTCGGCAAAACTTCCATCTATGAACAATTAACCGCGCTACCGCGGACGCGTGGTTACAATACTACGGAATACGGTGACGCTCAACGTGCAGTTCTGACGTCATTTCTAGAGCTGCTAGGAGCTTCGGATCTTTTTGGGCACCTCCAGTGGGATGTGATCAACAGTAAAACGTAATGATTTCGGCAAAACTTCCATCTATGAACAATTAACCGCGCTACCGCGGACGCGTGGTTACAATACTACGGAATACGGTGACGCTCAACGTGCAGTTCTGACGTCATTTCTAGAGCTGCTAGGAGCTTCGGATCTTTTTGGGCACCTCCAGTGGGATGTGATCAACAGTAAAACGTAATGATTTCGGCAAAACTTCCATCTATGAACAATTAACCGCGCTACCGCGGACGCGTGGTTACAATACTACGGAATACGGTGACGCTCAACGTGCAGTTCTGACGTCATTTCTAGAGCTGCTAGGAGCTTCGGATCTTTTTGGGCACCTCCAGTGGGATGTGATCAACAGTAAAACGTAATGATTTCGGCAAAACTTCCGACTAACCCCACCCAGGGGCTACTATACAACTGAGCACGGGACGTCAT
>NW_022981888.1:0-6634 GCF_902652985.1 Pecten maximus
ATAGCGCAATAGTTAATTTTTAGTTTTTTAACCCAAATAATGCCAGACAAATTTCAAATATTCAAGGTTTTGGGACAGTGCTTAGATTCTGGTTAGTTATACTGTATAATACTCCCATTTACATCTTGAGGTGATATTTCAAAGGAGAGATGGTCATGAAAGATTGTTTTGTGTACATAACTTCTGAGCGCGAGAATATTTTTCACGTCTTTGAAAAGTTCTACCAAACCCACATCTACCTTCAGACAATGATTTTTTTATTGACCACAATCAGTTGTATTACATAAACAGACAACTTTTACTATCAAGTATTAGGACATTATAAACCACTGTTTCTGCCTTACTTACATCTTGCATACATGTATGTACAAAGAAGTACTCAAGGAGTTTTACTACATGTTTTTGTTTTTCAATGTGGATTACATGCATGAAACGTTCAAGATTTGTTACAATAGATACAAAGTGAACACACAAGTTTTATACATTGTATGTTGTACTCCATCAGAACGACCTAATATACATTTACATACATTGTATATGTATAGTACAATTCTCTACATGCCGAACATTTCAAAATTGTTTACATTGTAATGCATGATAATATTTTAATGTTGACAATATAGATACAAAAATTGTACACTACATGTATTAATTTTGACAATATATATACAAAACTTATATAAAGTATGTATACATGCTGACAATATTGTATAACTTATACTACTGTATGTATACATATTACATAATTTATAAATACATTTGGACTCTTTTAGGATACAAATTTTTTCAGATATGCAAGTCACACTTAGATTAATATAAAGTTGAAATGTCATCCTTGTGACTGGAAATGTCAATCAGACACACCAGAATAAATCCCTGGTGGCTATCAGTCACGGCTCTACCTATCAAACATCAGGATAAACGCTTAGCTTATAGAAAATTTAAATATCAAAAGACAAATAAAAAAAAACTCGTCTTTTTCTTTCCAACAAAAAGTTCCACATCAATTGCTTTTGATAAACAAATTGAATAATAATCATGGGTACTATTGCTTTCAAATATTGATTTTTGAAATCAAACCTAACAGTTGTTCTGTACTTTTTTCTTAAAACAATTCCAAAACACATACCTCTAAAGGAAATTGTTTCTGTGTTGGTTTTAAATCGAGGAGATTAATTCTTGACTGACCTCTACCAAGCAGTAGAGGGTCAGTCTGGCTGACAACAGTATACAAGGAGTTAATTTGACCAATAGTAAATGTTTACAACGATTGTCTGTACCTAAATGAATATACAACAATGTATATACGCATATAACCTTGTCAAATCATATCAGCACTTAGGGGCAGTTATGTTTTTCACAAATCCCTAAAATAATAAAGGGCATATTTAATTTTGATAATATATTTTAACTCTGTGAGCTTGAAATATAATATATCTGGGACTTTTAAAACATTTAAAGTACTATTGCGCTACAACCAAAAAAGAAGACATGTAAAGAAAATAAATAACAAGAGGTCCAATGGCCTATATCACAAACTTGATTTCTTCAGCAACTTTGAAGTTTATTGGGGGTCATTTCTACAGATACGATGCTGATTAACCACTTTATTCAAATATCAGAGGTGGGCTTAGGTTTTATTCAACTGTCAATAGATTTCTGCTCCCTCATCCCATCATACTATTAACCCCTAATATAAGGTCTTGCAAGCCTCTTCGCTATCAAAGAAATCATTGTTTACAGGCTTTAGCCTTTGGACCCCGGGTGACCTTGGAATGAAGGTCAATGTCATTCATTTGTGAACACTTTGGTAGCCCTTCACCCCAGCATGCTACAGAATCAATATCAAGTCCCTGGGCCTCTGGTTTATTGAGGGAAAAAATCATTTTAAAGATTTGTTTTTTCCCTATTTGACCCATGTGAACCTTGAATATATAGATGAAGGTTATTCATTTGAAACAAACTTGGTAGCCTTCACCCCAGCATGCCAATGGATCATTATTGGGTGGCATCATTTTCATGGTTATTGAGAAGTTGTTTTTTAATGGAAAAAAGTTGGAGGGCCAGAACCCGCGACATAAGCTCATTTTGCCCTTCTGCAGGTGAGCCAAATAATTAGAAAAATTATATTACTTTGGTGTACAGGGCTTGGCATTATTACCAACCAACTACAACCAAACTATGTGTTATATGATAGTAAAGGTACATATATAAAAACATATATGACCTGTTGGTTGTTTGGGAAATAAAGTCCCTTTGGTCTTGGTTTCTTGTCTAAAATTTCTGGGACTAGAAAATCTCAATTTGAAAATAAAATACATTGAAAAATTGCACATCCATTCAATCTGAAATGCGAAGAGTGCTTGCACTGGAAATAAAACTTTGGTAACTTCCTTTTTTTTCTTCGTATAAATTTTAGGTACAATTGACCATTATGTTAATTTAATCAAAATACAAATGCAAGAGGCCCATGGGGCCTTAACGGTTTTCAAAGTTTTTTTGATATATTTTGGGGGATTTGATTCCATGTGACCTTTAATTTGAGGTCAATGTCATTCACTCCAGCAGGCTAAAGGCCCAATATCAGATCTCTGGGCCTCTTGCTTAGTTGAAAAAAAAAGTAATTCAAAGATTTTAGCATATATATTTGACCCTGTGACCCTGTGAATGAAGGGTTCTAGAATTATTCATTTAGAACAATATTGATAGCCCTTCATCCCAGCATGCTATAGGGGCCAATATCAGGTCTAAAGGGCCTGTTTTGCTATTGAGAAGAAAGTCAAAAATGTAAATTGTTTACAAAACAAAAAATTGGACAATGATGGACAAAAGGCAAATAGGTCACTTAAAGTCTTGGGTGATCGAAAAAATACAACTACAAACATTTTTGAAATTCAGAAAAATTTTTTAAATTTGGCAATTTCTTGATAAGAAGGGGTTTGATAACTGGTATGGATAACAAAAAAAAAAAAAAAAAAAAAACTCTATACATACAAAATTTCAGGTGATAAAAAAAAAAAAGGAAGTTTCGAAAAACCACTGTGACAATATATAGGGTGAAAATAAGGAAAATGAAAAGTTAGATCACAAAATTTTTGTTTTTTTAATCCATTGGGCGTTGAGCTGTCATTTTCAATCTTAATGATGAGAAATCTTTTCAAACAGTCAGGAATAATTGGCCAATTCAGTAAAGTAAATGGCTTTCCCCTCGGGAGTAGTTTATTAATGCCTTCACTGACCGATTCCTTGATTTCACACAAGTAAATGCTTTTAATGTTCAAACGCACAAAACAAAAAAAACTGCATGATCTGGGATAGAAAACGTTTGACAGTAAATTCTCAAGTATAATATTTGGTGTTAGGATGTTATTCCCCTTTAGATTAAGGATTACCACCTGTAAGCCATACCTCAATCTTGAGCACATTTTTTTAAAACATGACATCTGAATGATTGTGAGTGTACTGAATAGAATAAAATAAATAAAAAAAACCATATTTTTATCAGAGACATACTTCAGGCTTATAATGCATTTCTGTTTTCATTAATCTTACAAAATTATTATTTGGAAGAAAAATTCTTAAATGATATCACCTTTTCAGCTGTGGTTTAATCAGTTTTGGTAGTTGTAATGTTAATCTAACAAAACTTTCAGAAATGTGGAAGAAAAATTGAAAAGGAAGAAAACAATATTGTCAAGTATAATATAATAAATAAGGAAAAAAAAAAAAATTGTTATACATCAACAAAAAGTTCAGTCATTTGATAACAAACAATAATAAAGAAAAACAAACACTGTAACAAAGATTCCCCTTAGACCCTAGCTGGGGGAGGGGGGAGACAGTTACAATCATCATACTGCCTACATGCTGGGGGTACATCATCCTCAGGCACAAACCTATCCGGAGATTCAGACACCATTTCACAAGAATACCAATAAGGGAGTATACAATTTATACATCAAAATTATTCTTTTCCAGAATATATTTGAGCAACATTTTTGTGGTAAACAAAAAAAAAAGCCTACATCAAACAGATTTATGATAAAGTCTAATGTTTACCTTATATAACCTTGTAAAGATTTTGTTTTTTCAACCTCCCACATTTCTTCAAAAACCTATTTTTTCTGTTATCCACATTTAATTTTTACAAGAAAACTTAGAGGGGCCTCGTATTGCCTCACCTGGGATACTTTCAGTGGTTTATCTCTTCACAACACATATATTAGTTTATTTATATTCAAATACTTTCTCGGTCTAAGAATTGGTTTTCCTCTGTATCATGCATTAAATTACAAACACTTTCCTTCGGGACAGAAATCCTGCCATTGAATTGTAAAAACAGAGGAGAAGGAATCTAAAAAATTTACAATATTTCCTCTATTGGGCCAAGCCTCTCAGACCTTTTTAAAGGGTCCAGCCTCAACCGTTTATTACAAAGTAGGTTTTGCTTCACAAAAAAATATGCTTCTGATTCAATCCTTTCATTCCTTACAAGAAAAGATTGATTTTAGAAAACTTTGCAACAAAATTCCCCCTATTGGACCCCCCACCCCCTCAGTTCTCCTACAGGGGTTCAGCCCCCCCATTTGTTGGTTTTTTAGCAAAATTAAAAATTGCTGTTTTTGGGCCCAGCATCTCAGTCCCCTGGATGGTCAGCCACAGCATTTGTACAATTTTGAATCCCCACCCCCCCCCCAGGGATGCTTCTAGTCCAAATACTGATCGGTGGTTTTAAAGAAGGGTGGTTTGAATAAAATTGTGGAATGAAATGACAATGCCATAAGTTCACCTTGATCCTTTGGAAATAGGTGAGCTAAAAAATCTGCCCATGTAATCATAAACTTTAAGATTTTTTATAAAAATACAAAGAAAAGGACCCAAATCAACTTTCCTAATTTACATAAATCAAATTTCTTGTTGTGAAACTTTTATGGAAAAAAGCAAAAAAAAAATTTCAAGTATAAATGATTGTGTTGAAATTGAAATTTTATCAAAAAAAAAAAAAAAAAAAAACTGATTGGGAAACCAAGAAACAGGATATCAATTGAAAGGAAAAATCACATGCATTAAATATACACTAAATATAGTATTTGTATGAGCTCCCACAATGCAGCAAGACATTTTTTCTAAAAAATTTCATTTTAAAAATACATTTTTTTAGATATCATCCCTGTGTTATACTAAACAAAAACTACCCAGAGTTCTCACCATGTAATATTTGTAGTGGCTATAAACTGCCAGGAGAAAATAAAAACAGGTTTTTTTAAATGTTCCAAAAAAAAGACTGGGCCGAGAATTTCGTTTGATCTTTAAGCGATAGTTGTTTTTTGAGTGTATAATGGAAAAAAAAAAAAAAATCATACGTCTGTGTTTGACATAGAAATAAAGATGTGTTTTGACATATTATTGTAAACTTAAGTATGCACCATATTTGTAACCATATGCATACATATATCTTTAAAAGCCCAGAAATTTGGCTACAAAAACAGGTAAAAAAGTCATACTGGGAAATGAGGGTCAAAACTTAGCTTCTGTAATGTTGTTATTTTTTTTATTTATTGAATTTATTTTCAGATTTTCTTCTTTTGGTAAATGTAAAATAAATCAGAAAGGATAAAGAAAGAGGGAAACTTAAGAAATTACATCAAAGAGCATGATTTTTTAACTGTGCATTAACATAAGCTCCAAAGGCCTTGGTAGAAAACAAAAACCTTGTTTATTAGATGTTATTAATATTATTTTCATCACCATTTTGAATATGCACTTCAATTCAGATAAAAAAAGTGATACTTTTATGTGGGTAGCATAGAAAAGGAAAACATAGATCCCAGATCAATCTTCAATGATCTATGTCAGTCCGATGAAAAGGACTGATCTTTTTCTCTACTTTTCCCTTCTTTCCCATTCTTCCTCTAAATCTGTAAATCATTTCATAACATGTGGAACCTACATATGGAGTCCTAAGAAAGAAATGTCTGAAAGGAATCAAAACAATATTTTAACTGTCAAAATCCAAGATGTAAAAGTTGTCACTCATTTTGTTTTCCTGCTCAGAATCAAAATTGAATGCATGGGGGACAAGGGACCATGGGGAAAAACAGTGAAGGTTTGAGGAATATCCCTCCAGTGCTTTTTCAAGAATTAGCGGATAACAAAGGATTATTTTACAGATCGATGACTGATCAAAGCTGTGGGGTGATTTGAATAGCCCACCATGCAAATTTCAAAGTGATAAAACTTTGATAAAATTTTGACCGACTTGTAGATTGCTAATGTAATTATATATATTATATATACAGGCCTTTAAAGTTTTTTATCATCTAAAAGCAAACAGAGATCAACTAGATTAACTCTTATTTAATTTCAGGTTTCATACTGTCAAACAGCTTAGGACTGCAATAAACAAAAAGTGGTCCAATGTTTTCATGATTAAACATGTTTGTAATTATACTTATATAGGGGATTACATATAAAATAAAACAACCAACTACTGAAATGCCTTAATTTCTGAATGGAAAATGGAAAATTAAACATAAATTTGTCAGTAAATAAGTATTTTCCGACAATGTCCTAAAACAAAATAAAATAAATGCATGTGGAAATCCATCAATAATTTAAACAAAAAGGAAATTCC
>NW_022981889.1:0-6663 GCF_902652985.1 Pecten maximus
ATACTATAATTGTCAAAGGTCATTATATGGGTCACCAAATCACAGGTCAAACTGTTAATCAATATCAATCAATATCGTGTACGTGTCATATCAATATCTTATCATAGTGATAAGTTGTACCAAAGGTCATAAAATGGGTTACCAAAGGTCAAAGGTCAAATTGTTTATCAATGTTGATCAATATCGTTTACATTATATATGTATATCACATTACAATTTGAAGATATACCAAAGGTCATTATATGGGTCACCAAAGATCGAATTGTTAATCAATATCGATCAATATTTCATGCTTGTTAAATTGTATACAGACTTGTATCTTATAACAGTGCTGTTATTCAGAGTAACATATATGTGGCTCACTTTTCAACAGGTTCCGTTTTTAACAGGCTACACGTGGAAAAGAGAGACCTGATGGGGTCCATTTTCAACAGGAGAGTCAGTTTTCCCACAGGTGCCTGACTCGTTTTATAAAATAATAACATATAAGAGTACATATAAATGAGATATGTACTCTTATATGTTATTATTTTATAAAACGAGTCAGGCACCTGTGGTTTTCCACGGCATCCCGGTTCCATTTTCAACGTTGAACCTGGAACCGGGTTCCATTTTCCACGGGGGTCCATTTTCAACGTTACATCGGACGTCCGGGTGGACAGACGACGGACGCCACACCACGACATTAGCTCAATCGCCATTCGGGCAGGGGGGCTAAGAAAAACATGGGAGAATTATCTCGTTAACACCCTGACGGATAATCATGAAAATGTGACACAAGTGGTCAATATATGTAGGTCATGACGATTAATCAGCTAGTATATGTGTACTTTAATTATCCTGTGGCTTGATGATACGTAATTTGAAAAATATACATAGAGACACGTGCCCAATCGCAGGCTAAACTGAGGATAACATCGATCGTCTAGCTGTTGATAGCTAGGACGTCACACCGTACAGTATAGTATGTATTATCATTAACTGAAATAAACGTGTTGCTATGCTTGTATGTTTATGAGCCGTAAGGCTCCAAGTAAAATAAACATTGAAAATGTTACCCTTCCCTAGGCCTCACTATAACTAAACCTACCTTTTCCCTCCGACGTGCCTCTCTGTTAATTCACAATACAAGTCCATAACAAACCTACCTTTTCCCTCCGACGTGCCTCTCTGTGAGTCCATAACATTGATAGAGCCTCTGTATGTGCCACTATTCCGAGAACTGTTCCAAGTAGGGCAACGATTATGAGAATCCGCCGATGTCTATATATAGCACATGCAAAACTATCCGCCATTGTTTACACCCACCCACAAGGGACAATTCATTCAAGCATGTCTGCAGGTCAAAGTGTGCAGACATTGTATAAATACGATTATAAGATCCACCTTACAATGTACCGCAAATCAATATAGGGGCAAGGATGGTTTATAAGAAATAAAGTTAAGTTTATTTCCAGATCAGGATTGATTGATCCTCTATACTGGACTCAACATACAATATATATATATATATATACACACAATGATATAATAATAAGGTATGTACAAATCATAATAAATAGTTAGTGTTCAGTTCCATTAAATGCTATTTAAAAGTTTATATTGATATATCGGCTCTGTAATTATAAATGATGTCTTGGTTTTCCCAGAATTTATCAAGTCTATTCTTAAAACAGTTTGTGTTAGGAGTACAATTCGATGTAATAATTCAAATTAAGACATTCATGGGTAAAAAGTAATCAAACTTGAGATCCCTTTACCACGCTGTTCGACGTAGGATTGTTGTTACTCTTCCGTAATACTACAATGACGGTAGTGGTCTGGTAGTAGTACACTAGTAGGTATTTAGGCAAGTACTGGAAGTGCTATCTGACACAAGGCCAGTGAAACACTGATATAATTTGTTGATCGTAGATAGTTAGACCCTAGATATAACGTAGCTCTGGACGACTATTCACTGTCCCCATGTACATTGGTATGTGTATCACTAGAAGATGAGTCATCCTCGTAACCTCCGAAGGGTCTAGCTTTATGTAGGATAAACTGTGCGGTATGGAACGCCGACAGGGTCAAAATTCGAACTGCTTATTTTGCGTTAGCATTTGTTTGCTTGTAAAGCTCTGGCATTCAAGTAGATATCATAAATACCATACAAAAACAGTTCAACGCTTATATTTACATTCCTTTTACTTTTTTTTTTTATTTTTTAAATGCTATAATTCATATTTAAAATTTATAATTCACGCCCTACCGACAGTCAGCAGATTTGTTTGTTTTGATTTGTCGTTTTTTGGCAAACAAAATAGTACATGGAAAATTAAAAAAAAAAAATTTTGTTAATCATTTTAACAACGTAATGTGCAAATGGCATATTTTTTTATAAAAAAAAAGTAGACAAAATAATTAGTCGTTAAACTTAATTATAAACAATGTTTATTGGATATTGTAGTTCCGGTTTGTGTTGTATTGATTCACTGATAAGTGTAGCGCGTGATGGATGGCAATTAAACGTACATCAATGCCAGAGCTCTCAAACAGACTACTAGTATATAGTGACAATGCCAGACAAATGTAAATATTTATTCTTATTTGCTATTCTTCATTCCTAATACTTATATTTCAATCCAATTTCTAATGTCTTATTCTTACTTGCTATTCCTAATCCCTGATGCTTATTTTTCATTCTAATTTGTAGTTATTCTAAATAAAAAGGCGATGATTGTTGTTAGCGATAAACGGGGGCCGCGGTGGCCGAGTGGTTAAGGTGTCCCGACACTTTATCACTAGCCCTCCACCTCTGGGTTGCGAGTTCGAAACCTACGTGGGGCAGTTGCCAGGTAGTTGCCAGGTACCGTAGGCCGGTGGTTTTTCTCCGGGTACTCCGGCTTTTCTCCACCTCCGAAACCTGTCACGTCCTTAAATGACCCTGGCTGTTAATAGGACGTTAAAGGGTTTTAGACACAAAAAGGTTAAAGTTGCCTATAGGTTGGTTTTCTGAAAAGCCAGTCAAATAACCCTCACACTCCTGGGGTTGTGTATATACACGCTGAGATACAGGGCATGGTAACCTCCGTGAAGTTGATTACTTATTCCTTATTCCATTACTTATTCGATTTCTCTTTACAAATTAACACTTTAAATGGTTCAAAACTAATTAATAAGCATTCCCAATGCACATTCCACCATTCCATTCCTTATCCATACATTATAACTTGTTCAATTCCCCCATTACTTATTCGATTCTCTCATTACTTATTCGATTTTCTCTCATTACTTATTCGATTTCTCTTTACTAATTAACACTTTAAATGGTTCAAAACTAATTAATAAGCATTCATAATGCACATTCCACCATTCCATTTCTTATCCATACATTATTACTTGTTCAATTCCCCCATTACTTATTCGATTCTCTCATTACTTATTCGATTTTCACTCATTACTTATTCGATTTCTCTTTACTAATTAACACTTTAAATGGTTCAAAACTAATTAATAAGCATTCCCAATGCACATTCCACCATTCCATTCCTTATCCATACATTATAACTTGTTCAATTCCCCCATTACTTATTCGATTCTCTCATTACTTATTCGATTTTCTCTCATTACTTATTCGATTTCTCTTTACTAATTAACACTTTAAATGGTTCAAAACTAATTAATAAGCATTCCTAATGCACATTCCACCATTCCATTTCTTATCCATACATTATTACTTGTTCAATTCCCCCATAACTTATTCGATTCTCTGTCATTACTTTTTCGATTTTCTCATTACTTATTCGATTTCTCTTTACTAATTAACACTTTAAATGCTTCAAAACGAATTAATAAGCATTCCCAATGCACATTCCACCATTCCATTCCTTATCCATACATTATAACTTGTTCAATTCCCCCATTACTTATTCGATTCTCTCATTACTTATTCGATTTTCTCATTACTTATTCGATTTCTCTTTACTAATTAACACTTTAAATGGTTCAAAACTAATTAATAAGCATTCCCAATGCACATTCCACCATTCCATTTCTTATCCATACATTATTACTTGTTCAATTCCCCCATTACTTATTCGATTCTCTCTCATTACTTATTCGATTTTCTCATTACTTATTCGATTTCTCTTTACTAATTAACACTTTAAATTGTTCAACACTAACTAATTAATAAGCATTCCCAATGCACATTCCACCATTTCATTCCTTATCCATACATTATTACTTGGTCAATTCCCCCATTACTTATTCGATTCTCTCTCATTACTTTTTCGATTTTCTCATTACTTATTCGATTTCTCTTTACTAATTAACACTTTAAATGCTTCAAAACGAATTAATAAGCATTCCCAATGCACATTCCACCATTCCATTCCTTATCCATACGTTATTACTTGTTCAATTCCCCCATTACTTATTCGAGTATTAATTGTTAATTAGTAAAGAGAAATCGAATAAGTAATGAGAAAATCGAATAAGTAATAAGAGAGAATCGAATAAGTAATGAGAGAGAATCGAATAAGTAATGGGGGAATTGAACAAATAATAATGTATGGATTAGGAATGGAATGGTGGAATGTGCATTGGGAATGCCTATTAATTAGTTTTGAACAATCTTAAGTGTTAATTAGTAAAGAGAAATCGAATAAGTAATGAGAAAATCGAATAAGTAATGAGAGAAAATCGAATAAGTAATGGGGGAATTGAACAAGTAATAATGTATGGATAAGAAATGGAATGGTGGAATGTGCATTGGGAATGCTTATTAATTAGATTGAACCATCTTAAGTGTTGATTAGTAAAGAGAAATCAAATAAGTAATGAGAAAATCGAATAAGTAATGAGAGAGAATCGAATAAGTAATGGGGGAATTGAACAAGTAATAATGTATGGATTAGGAATGGAATGGTGGAATGTGCATTGGGAATGCCTATTAATTAGTTTTGAACCGTCTTAACCGTTAATTGGTGAAGAGAAATCGAATAAGTAATGGAATAAGGAATAAGGAATAAGTAATCAACTTCACGGAGGTGGCATGGTATGGGTCCATCTGGACAACTGATCTATATGCAAAATTTCATTCTGATAACGAGGTCGGTCAGCCTCATACGTCACAGGTTCACTGCTGCCGAGATGATAGTATAACTAACGTTACAAACACTCAATTGTGTGTCATATTAAATCACTATTTACACACTATCTACCAAAGGTTTTGTGATGTGGGAATACTTTACATTAATATATTGGGTTACAACAGTGAATTGGTTACATGTACTCCAGTGAGGATCCCGTTATTCATTAAACAACTGTATTCAATTCAACTTTATTCCATAAGTTTTACAACTTATTGGATAAAATAGTATATAACATTAATGGACAAAGGCATCCCCTCTTACATGATTTATAATTCAATAAGCTAATTTGTCAGATTTGTTACAGGGAAACAGAAATAATCATTAAAAATATATATATTCTAATTAAAATCTTATAAAAAAAATCTTTCCTTTAGTTTATTTGCTAGTGATAAATATTTTCCTAAATTGTTCAGTTCTTTTAAATTTTCTACTTTGAGTAACTGAATACGTTTAAACATACTAGAGTACTTAAAATCGTATGTTTTAATCAAATCAATACGAATGTCTGCGTAACATTTTCAACACATCAAATACATTTCCTTCATAACCTTCATAAAAAATCTTTAAGGAAATTGTCAAAAAAAGGACGTTGTTTGAATACATTACTGTAAAATTGATCAGGACAGTAACTGATTTCTTCAAACATTTACCCAAGACTGACAGTTCAAAGTTCCTGATTTAAATAAAGAATCCAAGGATCTTTAGTTTCCAACATGTCATCATAACATGCTTTGAGTAAAACATTATCTGGGTGCTTTAATTTCAACCAATATTTAAAAATTCTTGATTCAATATGTACAAAGGAAATCCTTAAAGTTCAATGTACAAAAAACCTGTTTATCGTCTTAGATAAAAAAAAATAAGTTCTGTGATTACGTACTATCTAATTAAATTACATCAGGATGAGACAACTGTATTTCAAACTACTGCATTGTTATCAAATCTTTATCTTGCAAAATTAAGAAATGGATATTTTTATGTTAATATTATGTCAGGAAAGGGTAAAACATGTTCTTAAAAGTGTACAAAATCTTATCAAATTATGCCAAAAATAAAATGGTTAACAAGGCTAGGAAAATTAATCACCGTAAAAAGACTGCACAAGTGAGATCATTTTGTCACCTCACTGTATAGTAGACCAGAGATGTATATATCACATGTGATATTTACATCTCTGAGTAGACCTATAGTGTATATGCCATTGTTTGAGTTAAAAAAAAAAAAAAAGACATGTGATATTAGTAAAAAACCAAAAAAGTTAGCATACTGCTTCATTAATTGATACTCGCTTACGATATAACGCTTCTTTCTTTGTTGCAATCTGAATATTCTAACTTCCAAATGCCATTTGATTGTTATTCTTTTTCTGTATAATTAGCGTTTAACACAATGTTATCTATTTGATTACTGTTTCCGTTTCAACTGCAGTCGACAATAAATTGTTGTTGTCAAGACAACATGAATGAGAAATAGCACAAAGCCGAAGGAAAGTTACAATACTAAGTTCATTATTATGAACAGGGTC
>NW_022981890.1:0-23236 GCF_902652985.1 Pecten maximus
ACTAAGTTATCAAAATGGATGTTGGCAATCCTTTCTCCATGTCCATAATGCTGAAAATAGTGATGGACCATGCTGACAACCAAGTTAGCTCCCTTCCCTATTCCAGAGTTTTCAGCCTCATCTACTAAGTAGAAATGTTGCTTTCCTGTTAAATGAAACATTATTGAGTGTAGATAAGTAAGAAAGCCTTTATCATACACAGGAAGTTGTTATTGTAATAAAAATAGCTTATATCATTGTCAGCCTCAATTACAACCTTGACATCTTACTAGCACCACATTTATTTGTACCTTAAATATGAAGGATAACAATGACCAATTAATATTATGCATGGTCCAAAAGGTTTTATATTTATAAAGCTTACAATATACTAATTGATTACTCTAAATGTCAACACAGTGCTATTTATTTCTAAATGTAATATACATGTACATTCTACCTGGATTTGATCTTGTACTTTAGCTCGCAAGTCTCACAGAAATAAAATATTCTAAGACTATTGAATGTTTTCTATCAATTACCTGAACCCTCTGAGCAGTTTCCGAAGACACTGCACTTCCGTGGGGTCTTAAAGAAGATGGGACCAACGCACCAACCTGCTGAGCATGATAGGGAAATGAACTTGCTGTGCAAAATCCCAGGAGTAATGGAAAGCTCCATCGACTGAACAGGGCAAATTACCTACAAGGAAATAAAGACAAAATTTCAGTTTCATCGAAATTCCTTTTTTTCAATCTACATTTTAATCCTTTAATAGCTTTATTAAGCGATACACTGTGCCAGGTTCTTTCATAATGTTAAAAAAAAGATAGTAAATACATAATTGTCATTTTTACATAATTGTACATGAGCATTCTTTTCCAAATTTTTAAACAATATGTTTGGGATGTTAAGATAAATTCAAACATGAATAATCTTTTATGTGTTTGTATTGGAGTTGTTAATTTACTGCACTTGAGCTCTCAAAAAACTAGCAAAAATACACAAAAAATGGAAAGGGATATATCATCTTTTGCGCAGTTATTTGCAATTCAGAAAATTTTACTTAAATCATTGTTCAATTAATTACTTGATATTTTCTTTTCTTATGGCAGCAATTTGAACTTTTCTTTACTATCTGAACATTGTTGTCTGTATACATCTCTCTGTTGTTTAGTATGGTTGACATGGTTGCTATACTCCTCCAAAACTTGTTTCTTCTCATCACCATTTGCAGTACCAGTCACAGAAAGTTTATGCGAAAATGATTGACACAAGTTGCACAAGTTGCACAAGTCTGTACATGGTTTCATGACTGTTATGCATGAACATAAATCATGCCATACTCTCTGAAATGTACGAACACTTACTCGTCTAAACTTCATGTCAACAGCCAGGGTTTCATACATTTCAAAAATGTCCAAGGCAGTTGTATCTGAGGGAAGAAGCACTTTTTCTGACTGGAGATTTTCCAGAAATACCATGTTTTCTTGGAATCAAACCATGAGTATCCAGTGACTTACTAATTGCCTGTAATTTGTTCTTGCTTATATCACGTATAAAACAAAATGCAGTTCTACAAACACGGACTCCATGAAAATAATACTCTTCATACGGTCGTTCCCTCTCTTTTACCTTGTGCTTCTTTGACTGGGTATGATCACCAGATCTACGGTGAGCAAATAGCCCAGCCTTCACTGTTATATCAAGTTCATCGTGTGTTAATTGGTGACTTTATTCTCTGAATTTAAATGCTGATTCCAGGTCAATTTTTACACTGCATGGTGCACCACTATATAGCTTACATTTACAGGTGTCATTGCTGGGTTCTGTTGAAACGAATACAATACGATTCCCATCTGAAGATTCATCTGACTCATAATTAAACTTGTCACTGCTGGAATCGGATGAAAGATCACGGAAAGCACCAGTATCATCCGATGATGCGTAAAGTTTTTAATAATAAAGCTGGTCAACAGTCTCTTTTTCATCTATGAATGGTTTGTCCTGATTTAAAATGATTTCTGTAGGAATACTACAACAGCTAGAGTTTGTTGCAACTGAAAGTTGACTCATAGTGACAGTGCCATTAATAACATGTGTTACCTTGTATTCAAATCCCGATATCTAGGACATCATGATGATTGAAATGTTCGCGGTTCACAATATCGCGAGATTTTAAGTGAAAGTAAAATATTACTTACACCTGAACGTTCACACTTCATCATAATCACAAATCACATCTTCCAGTCGTGTTTTTCATAGTAATCATCACTGCAGTTTTTGTGTAAAAAAAATCAAGAGAATAGGCTAATGTTAACTTCGTGGAACATCTGTACAGCAGTTAGGTAATGAGAGTGATCTCCCGTTCCATCGGGTGCATTCGATTACATAATATATATATATAGATACCCTCATTTTGCGATTTCTATACGCAAAAAAACTTTTTATCTGATGACAGCATCACAGATCGTCAAATAGACCAGACTGACATTTGATTCATTCACAATATATGTAAAAAAAAAAAGAAAAAAAAAAAAGAGATATATATCTCGCGACTTTCGACGGCTTTTTCTCAAAATGAGGCTGGCCGCATCTGTACTCTACCCATTTTCGTAGTCACGGTCAAAATTATTTCGTTACACATGTCATCACAAGAAGGTAATGAATTCCCATCTGTATCACGTGAACAATTTATTGTGATGCAATGTTGCCACTCTAGTTGAAAAAAAAAAAAAATCATATCTGCAGTCCACTTAACTATGGGTCATACAATAGCAGAATAAATTTTTTTTTTTTTTTTTAACCTTTTCTAAACTTTGTCCCAATCCCTCATATCTATCGTAATCAAAATATTACCCCTTAGCTATATCCAAAGAAAACATTTGCAACTTCTTTTTAATCTGATAATACTTAGACATCCGGTTTAACTACCACCCATACGATACAACTGAGAAAGTTTCTTTTGTTTTATATTCAAATTATCCTGGCAAATGTTGGGTTCATTCACACCTTGTATATCAGGTTTACTTCTTAGCACAATCATTTATTAGACTAAAAACTGCATAACAAGCGTCTTACACAAATTTATTTAAACATCCAAACCTCGGGGCCTTAATTGAAATGATCACTGCCATTTTTTGTTATTACAAAGCAATGATCACAATAGAAACATTACGTGAAAACAAAAATAGAAAAAAAAATATAGATCTATATGACTTTTAGATAAGCGCCATTACTATCTTTTTCGAGAAAAACAGCACAATCATTATTTCTACTTCTCCAGTAATCATAAAAATTTTCAAAGCAGATACACTAGGAGTTATGCTATGTGTCGTAATACCTGTGCGATCTAGTAAAGATAAGGTAGTATTAAACTTATCCCCTGTAACCAGGCTATCTATCTGAATGTTCAAAGGTGTTTTTCTACCACTCACTGTATTAGGTGCATAAACATTCACAACATTCTATTCAATATCGTCAACTTTAATATAATACGTAAAACTCTTCAATGATACTCATCAAAACCATTTAGCCATTTAAATAGCAACACATTTTATGTGGTCATAATTAAGTATCATTTACAACAATACTAACTTATCACATACGGCTGTCTTGATTGACAAAAATATCAACCCAACAGGTTTCTTGTAACCATACATATGCATCTATTTTGCTGAAAATGTTAAAATTAACTTAAAAGATATTAAATACCTTTACGTTAATTGATGAAATAGTGAAGTGATTAGCGATATCAATAATGTCTCGCACACTAAAAATGGTGTCCGAAATATCACGACCAATCACACAACAAGACTGACTCTCTGAAATAATTGTAGGTAAAACAGATTTGAGTCTATTGTACATTACTCGGGCTAGGATTTGTAATCCACATTGAGAAGACTAATAGGTCGCCAGTTTTTAAACATGGACTTATCTCCCCTTTTCTTATAGACAATGTAAATTACTCCTAATCTCATAGTTCTGGTCAATTTCCTATCATCCCGGATACTCTGAATGACACGAGAAAATATACATTTTAATTCCTCAAAAAAGTGACAATAACATTCAACAATAAGTCCATCTAAGCCAGGACTTTTACCTCTTGACATACCAGACAAAGCAGTTTTGATTTCGTCAGCAGTTATCACTGAATCACATTTAACTCTATCTTCATCTGTAACAGTTTTATTTTGAATTTTATAATATTCCGACCGACGCTTCATGCTACGGTCTTTACCATACACTTGCGAAAATTTCTTTATCTTATTTTTCAGATTATCCCACCAAACCTTGGGTTCATCCGTATATAAAAAACACCTCTTAGCACCATTAATAATAGATTTGATTTTATCATTAAACTCATCGTCAAGCGAAAAACAATTGTTAAAAATCCATATGACTGGACCTTTACTACCACGATCACAGTCAATTTTCATAACAACAAAACAATGATCACTGAAAGCAGTATCATTATAATACACATTTTGAAGTCCTTTAAAAAAAAAAAAAAAAAAAAAAAGTCAATGCGACTTTGAGATAAATTACCATTACTAACATTTTCCGAGAAAAAACAGCACAATTTTCATTTTTGTTTCTCCAAATATCATACACCCCACATGTAAACATTAAACATTTCAATGCCGACACACTGGAATTTACCTGGTGTGCAGTATGATCTAGTGTTGAGAGAGTGGTATTAAAATCACCCTGTAATCAGGTTGTCCGAAAATGGCACAAGCCAATCTTTCAACTGATCAAAACATAGGTTTTTGATCACTTACAATATTGGGCGCATATATATTAACGATATTCCATTCAACATCCTCTATTTGGATTTTAATACGCAAAACTATTCCGTCATAATCAATTAAACCATCTTTAAAAGTATTATTAATTAAAATCACAACACATTTTCTGTGATCATTACTAATATTATATATAATCTTTCCTTGCCACAAGTGGCGTATTAGATTAACAAACATATCGTCCCAAAAAAGTTTCTTGTAATAATACTACTTGATAATAATAACACTGACAATATTCAAATAAATTCCTAATTTTACCAACATCTCTTAAACCGTTCACATTTAATGATAAACTATTTTTGGTTTGGTTTTATTTGTTTAACGTCTTATTAACAGCTAGGGTCATTTAAGGACGGCCTCCCGTGCGTGCGACATGCATGCATGTAGTGAGTGCGTATGTGTGTTTTGGGAGGCTGCGGTATGTTTGTGTTATGTCTCCTTGGGATAGGCCGGAACTTTTGCCGATTTATAGTGCTACCTCACTGAAGCATACTGCCGAAGACACCCAGCAGGACACCCCACCCGGTCACATTAAACTGACAACGGGCGAACCAGTTGTCCCACTCCTAATTATATGCTGAGCGCTAAGCAAGAGTAGAAACTACTATTTTTAAAGACTCTGGTATGTCTCGGCCAGGGGACAGAACCCAAAACCTTCCTCACAGGGGCGAACGCTCAACTAAAGGCCAAATGTAAGGCATTGGCAAGGGAGACATTACCCCTGCGAGATGATATTCATGAGTTCATGAATGTTCATGAATCATTCATGAACTTTCAAGAATACTGTAAGTTTTTGATTCATGAAAAAATGTTCATGAATATTCATCAAATACCTCTCATGAACTCTTCATGAACTTTTATGAATAATTTTACAAATTCATTAAGATTCATGATAGTTCATCATATGTGATTATGAACTATTCATGAACTTTCATGCATAGATGATATTCATTAAAATTCATCAAAATGAATGAAATAGTAAGAACAGTTGATAATGAATTTTGAAGAACTTTAATGAATGAGAATTTTATGTGATTATGAACTATTCATGAATTTTCATGCATTGATGATATTCATGAAAATTCATCAAAATGAATGAAATGTAGTAATGAATTTTGAAGAACTTTAATGAATGAGAATTTGACCTTAAAATTGAACATTTTCTTGAATAAAAAAAAAGTTTTAAAATTTAATTCCATGTCTATATTACAATTTTGATGTTGGCTTAAAGAAGAATAAGGAAACAATAAGAAAACTTCAAATTTCCCGCCAATTTTTTCCCGCCCAAAAACTTCTAGCAGGAGAGTTCCAATACATGGCAGCCATGAGGCTTTTCTCACAGAGATGAATAACATGTTATTTTACAAATGAAGATAAGTATTTATCTTTCATACCTGCTTCATGATCAATACAACACTACCAGGAAATGAAATATTCAACTCTGGAAATATGTCAACCTGTTTATAGGTAAGAATTAACTTAAAATCAATCACCATGCATGTGACCTAAATTTACATAGTGCACATAATATTCAAATAGCTTTGGCATTTCTTAAATTGCATTGCCCATTTAACTAAATTGTTCAAACACACATCATATGTGCAATGCGAATTAATGCAATAATGAAAATAAATCACTCTTATCTGAAGAATATTAAAAGGATTTTCCATCCAAATGATTGTGTAAATATACTCATTTCAAGCAGTTATGAATTTTGAAAGTGATGGATCCATTTGAGTGCAATTTTTAATGGAAGGACTACAAGGATATTGTCAAACATGCATAGTGATACAGTTCATGACAAACTTTGATGAAATTAAGTGGTAAAATGCATGCAAATTCATTTTCTAAATAAGTTCATAACTCATGAATTAATCATGAATTATCATGAATAGAAAAGTTCATGAATATTCATGAAATATGATGATTTTATGAATGAAAATCTTGATTTCAGGATTAATGAATGTTCATGAAATATTTCATTCATGAACATTCATCATAGTTTTAAGTTCATGAATATTCATGAACTAATAATGAATTGTCATGAATGAAAAAGTTCATGAGTATTCATCATAGTTTTAAGTTCATGAATATTCATGAACTAATCATGAATTGTCATGAATGAAAAAGTTCATGAACATTCATGAACTATGATGATTTCATGAATGAAAAACTTACTTACATAATTCATGAATATTCATGAACATAATTTGAAAAAAATGTTCATGAAGTTTTAAGTTCATGAATTTCATGAAAATGTTCATGAATAAATCAAGAATATTCATGAATTTTGTTCATGAATAATTCATGAACTATTCATGAATGTTCCTGAATTATTCATAATCGTTTCACAGGGGTAGGAAGAAGAAAGTTGTTAAGAAAGAAGATAAAAGATGAGATCCCGAGTTTAGTCGCCTCCTACGATCATGCAATGGGGGCAGCAGGTACAATTCGTACGCCCTACCTGCAGGGCAGTAATGATAAACACGTAAACATTAAAGTAAATAAAGACATCTTCACCATCATCATCGCCTGTCTGTGACATATCACTACCAGCATGTCCAGTCTGCCTTCCCCACGCACCTGATTCCGCGTCCTTCAGGTTGGCCCATGAACAGTCGTACCGTCCACATTGGTCACACAATGTATTGACATGCCCGACTACCCACGAACAGTCACACACGTATTTCACGTCGCCACAGCGAACACATGGCTGTGTTTTACAGGCCTTGCGAAAATGCCCCTGGTCACCACAGGTAAAACACACAAACTTGCTGAGAAACCTGCACCACAAGATGCATTTGTGTACAATTCCATTGGGACACAGCTAAAAAATCCGGTTTTACAATGTAACAAAATAATACAGTGCACAGGGACCTGTAGCAAAGTTCCTAACTGAAGTGGGAGGGGTTTGTCTAGAGTATAATAATTGTAACTGCATGGTCATTGTATTCAATACTACATTAAGTCACTTATACCACAGGGACTTGTACCAATTAATTATTGTTAGGGAGAGATGATAATTGTCTAGTATATATACTATAATTAGATTAAACAACAGTGCCACAGGGACCTGGAACAATATTTCAAACTTAGGGAACGGGGGCTTGCTAGACTATAGTAATTGTTGTTATATATAAAATATACAACAAGGTTTTGAAACTGTTATGCATGTCAAACGTAACAATGAGGCTAGGGGGAGCTCTAGACTTGTCTAGTATATTATGACTTATTCCAAATACTGCCGCATGGGAGTTGTAATGATATGTTCCTAGGTGGAGCTGCTAATCTATTATATATGATTTGATTAAAATACTTCGATCATCATAGGGACCTGTATAGCAATGTTTTTAGGGGAGAGGCTTGTCTGGTATATTATGATTTAATCCAAATACTGCATCACAGGTTCTTGTAACAATATGTTTTTAGGTGGAGCTGCTAGTCTATTATATATGATTAGATTAAAATACTTCATCATAGGGACCTGTAACAATGTTTCAAGGGGAGAGGCTTGCCTAGAACACTCTATAATATATTATTGTTTAGTATATGCTGTAATAAGTAAATCATATAGTATGCTAGACATTAGAAAACTCCTTCCCCTGGAAACATTGTTACAGGTCCCTGTGCTAACAGTGGTTTACTGTTATCATATCTGAACATTTTACAAGTATGTGGCAGTTATGTGCACATACTTTTTATGCAAGTAAGAGTGACCTGATCAGAATACAGAAATTACAATGTCCCTGTTATCTTCAGATTATGCAGCGACCCAACTTTAGAGTTGGAAAGGATGGAATGCTTGTGTTAAACTAAACATCAGAGGCCAGGGAGATGTATGGTACGAGGATACCCCGAGTGGCAAGTAACACCCTGATGCCCTTGAGGATGAGGCAAATGAGAGCGTTAAAGGGAAGACAGGAAATGTTGTGGATGCTGGACAGCTAGGTCCTAGCAGACACAACACTCCAGGTTGGCCATTTTCAGTGTCAGACTTTTTGATGGGTGTGTGAAAATGCCCCGAGCTATTCCGGCTGGTTTCTGACCATAAGATGAAGGAGAGGCAGAGGCGTGTGGCCCAATCTCACCAAAGCGCACAGTCATCTACCCCAAGGTCACCTTCCTGAAGGTCACCCTCCCCAAGGTCACCTTCACCTAGGGCACTGCAATCGAAGGTCAGACGCGACGAGTCTACCTGTTCACCATACATCCCTAATGTGGGAGATCTGGGAGTCTCAGCGTCGTCATGTGGCATGTATACAAGATGTCGAAGGCCAACAGCTGTACACTAGGACTGGCACCAAAGTAGTGGGTGGGGTGTCACTCCCTGTCTATAGATGTGCACGAGGATCAACATCGCTGGAGTCCTTCCAGGAGGAAGAAGACCTGGACGAGGGATTTGACGAGAACACCGTTTTTGCTCTCCAATTGGAGAAGCCGGCTATCCAAGTACAACCTGTCAGTGAAGTAACACGGTCAACCCCACAACGCCCCTTGATTCAAATTCCGACGGACAAAGCCTTTAATGACATTGAAAAAGGTGTCGGGTAAGTATCTTGTTTGTTAGCCATGCAACACTGTAATAAGGGTTAAGCTATCAGATGAAATACATTGATTTTATTATTAGTTTATTACTGTCAATTCTGTATTACAGATTCTCACCCGACGCTTGCCTCTGTGCGACGCAGTCTGAGCTTTCAGAAGAACAATTCTACATCCGCCTCTGCCTCCACCACAATCACCACCACCAGCACAACACAACCTCAGAGTGAGAACAAATCCATAGACGTCCCCAGCAGTCCGTCGTCGAGTGTTACGGATGATGATGCATATAGTTCAGCATCATGTTCTTTGCCCCAGGGACCAGACAACTCGACCTCAGAAGACCAAGATGAGTTTCCTGCATTAATATAATAATTAAGACTATGTATGTATGCATGTTGTATACATGTATGAATGTATGTATGTATGTATGTATGAATGTATGAATGTATGTATGAATGTATGTATGTACCGTATTTATTCTAATAAACGCCCCCACTCTAATAAACGCCCCCCCCCCCCCCCCCCCGCTTTTTTTTGGAAAAAAAATTCCTCAATTCGAGAAAAAGAACTTACCGTGGCACAGTTATATATCCATCCACATGTGTCCAGAGGTTATTATTTAAAGGATATCCAACATAAAACTAACACAAACCACAAAACAAAGTTTCAGTAGCTATATACACAGTACCACTAGTATATCGTATCAACAAACGTTAATGTCCCGGGCTGTCATACGCGCCACTGTCCTCGCTGTCATAATCACTTCCGGTGGATTCACTTTCACTTTCACTGAGTTCAACTGCACATGCACCTCCCATTAAATTTTCCAGTACATCCTCAGCTTCCTGGACGTCACTGGTCAAATCCGTCAAATTCATCCCCACTGTCATGCTGGAATAAGTCGTCCTCACTGCCGTCAATGGCATTCGTGATTCCGCATTTTTTGAAGGAATGCTGGATGGTAGTTGGGGTGATACTGTCCCATGCAGCTTTTATCCATACGAGCATTGTAGCCTTAGAGGGGGCTTTTCTATTCCCACCTTTGGTTTTCTCAACGGGACCGCTAAAGCACCACTCATCGTAAAATTCACTCAACTTTTGTTTGAATGGTTTGTTCCATGAGACATCTGCTGGTTGCAGTTTACAGGTGCACCCGCCCGGAATCACACACATGTCTGTGTTGTATTTGCCTCGGAGTAGGGACTTAACATGCTGAGTAAGATGTCCCCGAAAAGAATCCCACACTAGCAAACGTTTGTGGGTATTATTGACACCCCAGATTTTATTTAACCAAAATTTGATACTTTCTTCGTTGGCCCACGACTTAGCTCCGGCCCCGCACATGTAGACGACAACCCCGCTGGGTATATCAGTTTTTGGTAGGGGACGAATACCAGGAAAATGTACAAGTGGAGCCATTTTAGTTCCGTCACCATACGCTGCAAGTGTTAGTTATTTTTTGTTTGTCGTGACCAGTACTGGTCACACGGACCTCCTTTTCACCCTTTAATGCCAATGTTGATTTCCCAGGCATATCGAACCATACCGGGGTTTCGTCCATGTTTGCTATATACATATGACGGTACTCTCGTAGCCTACGCATTCTTAGAACGAAATTAAGGAATCTGTCAACACGGTTATCAATTAAGGACACCGAATGTTGGGCGACATGTGTGGATCGGCGGAATGAAATGCCGTGTCGTCTTTTAAATTTTGTGAACCATCCAGCGGAGGCCTTAAATGACTGGCTGCCATTTTCTTTATGCATTCGCAGGGCCTCGTAGCGCAAGGCTTTCCCAGTCACACGGACACCTGCTTCACGGCGATCTTGAAGCCATTTCATTAATTCTGTGTCAATATTTTGGAATTTTACTGGCCTTCCTCCTCCCTTACATCGTTTTGATGATTTAGAAATGTTTTTTAGTTTTTCTTTGTTTTGGCACCAGTCCCGCACTCGTTTCCGGTCAACTCTAAACACAGTAGCTGCCGCATGTTTTCCCTTTTGCTCGGCGTAGTTTACAACTTTCAGTTTGAAATTTACCTCATAACTTCGCTTCAAACCCGACATGATTGATAGCAGATATGATAAACTACAAGTGATGAGAGTAAACTGGATCGTGACCGATTTATGACGCAATTTAACACACTCGACCGCGTGTTTCAAACAATGTTCATGTATAATATATGTTATAGATCTACGTAATGTACAACTACCGTAGGTATAAATAACAAAGTTTATATTTCTTGCAATTTCATACACGGGTGTCAAAATGTTTGTCACTTAGTTTTACAATGTTTTGGATACATATACACATGTTTCATGGTGTGAAATGAGTACATACAACAGATCTCACAACTTACCGACTCTGAAATTTTGATCTCCATTAAACGCCCCCCCTTGGAAAAATTTCACGCCCCCGGGGCGTTTATTAGAATAAATACGGTATGTAGGGGGCCGCAGTGGCCGAGTGGTTAAGGTGTCCGGGGATCCCGACACTTTAACTCTAGCCCTCCACCTCCGGGTTGCGAGTTCGAAATCTACGTGGGGCAGTTGCCAGGTACTGACCGTAGGCCGGTGGTTTTTCTCCGGGTACTCCGGCTTTCCTCCACCTCCAAAACCTGGCACGTCCTTAAATGACCCTGTGTGTTAATAGGAAGTTAAACAAAAACAAACCAAACAAATGTATGTATGTATGTATGCATGTATGTATGCATGTATGTATGTATGCATTTATGTGTATTGGCATATATTTTGTCTTTCAGGAGTCTGATGGACCAGACGGCATACAAGGCTACAGTGCTGTAGAAGCCCTTGCAGAATACCTGGAGTCACTCAGGAATCAGACATCAGCCCTTTCAAAAGGACAAGCATCTGTCTTGGTGGCCCTCTGGAATGGGCTCCATCCATACGACAAGAGACCCACCATCTTCTCACCTCGTCACCGCAGCAGGGCAGTGGGTCGCTTTAAGGCGTCAAAGACAAAGGTGCCCCCTGGGGTGGAGTCGACCAAGCGTTGTTTCCTTGGCCCGAATGCGGGATCGCAGCCCAATGGCCTGACTGTTACAGATATGTGGAGGCCATCATCATTCGCTTGTGTAACGCCTTTCCTTCCCCGGTCAAGCAGTAAGGTGTCACCAATACAAGGTGGACCGTGATCATGCGAGCCTACAAGAGTATAAGGGACAAGGTGCTGGGTAACTCGCAGGTGATGTCGCAGACAAAGATCCAGCTTGTTGAGGTTAACGTAACCACACTGACCCAGTGGTAAGTATAAAAATTTAAGGGAGTAAGAGCTAGGGAGTAAGTTCATAAAAAGCATCCTAGAACAAGGACTTTGGATTAAAACAGCAGACGAAAGGCCCCCAGCTGCGAATCCTCCTCCCACGACGAGACCAAATTCACCATTCAGGGTCCCAGTCTCCCAGCAGCATCGTTTTATCCAACCCCCTGCCCCCCCCCCCCCCCCCCCCCCCCTCCCAACACTGCTAGCCTGTCACCCACCAGAAAACAGAGGCAGCACACTAAAGTTTCACCAAAGAACACCACACAGGCAGTCAAAAAGTCCTCTCAACGTGAAACACCACATCCAGTTCCGGTACCAGTTCGGATACCATCGCCATTTCCGGTACCGGTCTCCATATCAGTGACACTTCCTGTCCTGATGACACTTCCGGTTTCTGACCACTTCCGGTTTCTGTACCACTTCCTGTTCCTACACCACATATGGTACATGCACCAATTCCTGTTTCTGCACGACTTCCGGTGTCTATACCAATTACAGTACCGTTCCTGCTTCCGCCTCCAGTTCAAGTCCCACTTCCTGTCAAGTCCATCTATGGTTTGCCAACAGTACAGCTACCTATTTCAGTCACCTGACAGCCACCCAGGTATCTCGCCAACCTGCCCGGAGTGTCACAGCAGCCACCTCTGCAGTCCGCCATGGCCCCCAGCTTGAAGTCATATTACAAGCGCCAGAAGGAAGAAGTTGAAAGGGGCAGGGTGGTTTGACGGTATGTAAGACAGAGGCCGATACAATGCAGGAAATGTGGACAGGCGAGAGACAGCGCGACACACACAGTTTTACGGTAACTGGTTTTGCACCCAGACAGCCCAGGTGCCTTTTGACGAATGGAGGCAGATAATGCAGGCAAGAGGTTATCCCAAGAAGAAGAACTAGTGAAGCTAGCAACACTCTTTTTGTTTGTTTTGGTGATGGGAGAGTTATAGAAATATTTTTAATGCTGCCTAGCATAATGCTAGAAGGTGCCAAGCCCTTGTAAAAGCAGAGGGGAAATATTTCAAAATGCATTAAGAAATTCAACCAAATCAGTCTGAAATCAAGTAGTGCTATATAAGTTCCTATAGTGAAGGGGTTTCACACTTGCTACTATGTTGCAGGAGACCCAGGTTCGACTCCTGGTGGGAATCAAAGCACGAAAGATTTTATAGTGTTTTCTGTTTTAAAGACTATTTAATTTTCAGTCAAATTTACTCAATTTTATGGTTCAATTTTGTCATTGAATTTCATTAATGAATTTAAATACAAATTTATTCGTTTCTTACTATATTTTATATTAGAGAAATGAAAAATAAACAAAGCAATGAAATTGAAAATGAAAATTTATTTTAAAATACCTCCGTCGACGGGAGTCGAACCCCTACTGCGGGTGGGACACCCCGTTGCACTGCGACGTAACACAAACATGGAAATCTCTATCCCGAACTGTGGCATGGGGCCTGTAATCGTAATCGTATGGTGTTCCGTTAGGCCCAAATTTCTAAATATCACTCCTTCGCCCTAAACGCGAAGGATTGGTTTGGTTTGGTTTATTTTGTTTAACGTCCTATTAACAGCTAAGGTCATTTAAGGACGGCCTCCCGTGCGTGCGACATGCATGCGTGTGTTGAGTGCGTATGTGTGTTTTGGGAGGCTGCGGTATATTCGTGTTAAGTCTCCTTGTGATAGGCCGGAACTTTTGCCGATTTATAGTGCTACCTCACTGAAGCATACTGCCGAAGACAACCAGCAGCACACCCCACCCGGTCACATTATACTGACAACGGGCGAACCAGTCGTCCTACTCCTAATATGCTGAGCGCTAAGCAGGAATAGAAACTACCATTTTTAAAGACTTTGGTATGTCTCGGCTAGGGGACAGAACCCAAAGCCTTCCTCACAGCGGCGAACGCTCAACTAAAGGCCAAATATGAGGTATTGTCAAGGGAGACATTAGGAAGAAGAAAGTTGTTCAGAAGGAAGAGAAAAGATAAGATCCCAAATTTAGTCGCCTCTTACGATCATGCAATGGGGGCAGCAGGTACAATTCTTACGCCCTACCTGCAACGCGAAGGAGCGAATGAGCGAAAACATGATGGCGAAGGAGCGAAAACAGGATGGCAAAGGAGCGAAAGAGCGAAAATACGATGGCAAAGGAGCGAAAACACGATTGCGAAGGAGCGATGGAACTTCGCTCCTTCGTCATCGTGTTTTCGCTCCTTCGCCATCGTGTGTTCGCTCCTTCGCGTTCGAAAGTTCGATGGAGAATAATTGATTGATTGATTTTATTTGATGTGATGTATGCATAAGTATTCGAAATGATTTTGCAGCTACCGTACCTTGAAGAGACGTTTAAAGAATCTTGGTCTCAAGAAACGGGGAAATTGGAGTTTAAGTGAAATTTTCACCGCTATTAAGGTTAATATACAATCTCTCCAATAGTATGTTATAGTATTTCGACTGATCCTATTGTATGTATATATGTATCTTATCCATCTTAAAGTTGAAACTGGTTCTATGAACTGAACTATTTATAAAAACTTCTCTCCGCCCACACTTCATTTAACTTTCAGTTTAATATACTTAGTAGTTATCTTATTACTGTTTTCCATTTGGAAAAATACATGTACCACTGAAATTTTTGGAAAACACCTTTTTTTGTCTATGGGAAACTGTACTGAAGTCGACAGAAAAAATAGGGCTAAAACTCACTGAATTGAAAGTGTTGATTAACCATTTTTGAAAATTGTAGAATCTATATGATAAAACAACTGTTTATGTAAAACTCTAACAATTTGGTTGCCTGGTAAGGTATTTAAGGCTTCATTTATAAACACGATTAAATCTTGATATTAAAAGGAGGAAATCGAAGGGAGTGGACATGTTTTGAGATGCGGGAGCATGGCATAGCTGCTGGAAGGTACCTTACACTACATAATCAATAATTTGTTATAGTTGCAGGGGATATACATACTTATATAGGTGGTGTTATTCTGAAATGATTGTTTTCCAACTTTCTGGTGGCGTCACGTGACTAAGTCAGTGTTTCTAAATATACTGAAACGAAAAAGAAACGCAACATGGAAAATTGTGATTAATTTTGTATTAAATATACATATCTGTATAAAAATCGCGGAAATAAACATGCACCCTGCCTAACACCCATACCAATCTTCAAAATCACCCAAGTGTGACTAGAGACCTATGCACTTCCGGCGCGGTAAAAACATCAATCAAAGTACTGAAAGTACTGTAGGAGGCGTTAGTCAGATGTAAAAGGAGATATTTGAAATAAAGCAAGAATACAAATTAAACTGATATCAACATGACTAAACATTTCCACTTAAATGTGTCAAACCAACCGGACATAATGGTTTTCACAGTCCTGATGAATGTAATGGTTTAGACTGTTCCGATGTACATAATGGTTTTAACCATCTGAAAAGTTGCAAACCTACTTCTAAAAGAAGTTAAACATTTCTTATTTCAATCAAACCTTTACTTAAAAAGTCAAACATTTTAAATTTTTTCAAATCAACGTCTACTTAGGTACATGTCATTAACATTCATACTTTAAACCATCTTTTATACTTAAGTAGTTCAAAATTTGCATTTATGTGTTTAAAACAAACTTATATTTTATAGGCCTGGGTATTAGAAATGACGAAACAATAAGATATGCATTTCGATAAGTTAAGCAATACACGATATGTATTGAAAATACAGGGAGTGTCTGCTACTTTTTTGTTGAAAGTGTACAATGTCTTTCAATATCTTGTAAACAAAATTGTTTATTCCTTTCTATTTTGATCTTAGAATAATATCAAAATTAGATTGACAGCTTTTAAAAGTTACTACACTTTTTTTTAACAAGGACCTCATTTTCAAGGACAATTATTTCAAAATTAGATATCAATTCCACCTATTTTAATAGATCCAATGTCAATATTAACAATAAACTGTGATTTGTTGCTTTTTAATTTACCACCAAGATGTAGATAATAGCCTAGTAGCTATAGGTACTGTATATAAATATACAGCGTTTTACATGCAAAATATTGAAGAAAACTTTCATATTTGATATCAATTCAATACGATTGTATAAGTCCCTTGGGGTGGGGAAAGAACCCTGGGCCTATTTTTACATCAGGATTGTGTAAAAATGTCAATTTAGCGAAATTGACCTATTTTGGTCCCATCCTTCAGCCCCCGGGAGGTTAACCCCAACATTCGTACAATTTTGAATACCCACCCCATAACCATGCTACCATACAAATGTAGGTTTTATACCAAATTGTGCAATTAATCCATGAAATGAAATTGACTTTGGGTACAACCCCATAGGGATTGCTACCACACCAATGTGAGTTATATCCATAACTTAGTTTCAGAGAAACCAATTGACCCCTTTTGACCCTGCCCCCCGGGGATCAACCCCACCATTTTTACAATTTTGAATCCCTACCCAAAAGGATGCTACCAGTCAAGTATGAGCTATATCGATTGCTTAGTTTCAAAGAAGAAATTATTTATGTCAATTGAGCCAAATTGACCCCTTTTGAGCCAACAATTGAATTGCAGTTTAAGGATAATTTTTGATTTTGGCAAGAAAACATTCTTTAAAGGGCATGTCTGCATCATTTTTAATAATTTGCCCTTGAAACTTCGCACACACCTTCATAAGAGCCAGTTCTTTAAAATGTGAATGAAGGTCAAGGTCAGAGAGATAAACTCAATATTTGTAGCCAGTTACACATGTTACATGTATCTGTTTGCCAAATATCCAGCCTTCATGTGTATGTGCAGTTTTGGGTCATTTTTTCATTTTGGTAGGAATTTCTTTTTAAAAGTGCCATATCTGCGTCATTTTGATTATTTGACCTTGATACATTGCACACACCTTTAAAAGGGCCGATTCTTTAAAATGTGACCCAAATTAATAATTTTGAAAGAACTTTGAATTTTCTTCATCATTTGACCCCCGTGACCTTAAATGAAGGTCAAGGTTAAATATAAGTATAACATTTGTAGCCAGCCATACGTTATCGATGCGCCAAACATCAAGCCTTCATGTGTATATTATAGATAAAAGAGCAGAAACCTTTATTCTGCAATTTTGGATTATTTTTTAATTTTGGCTGGAGAAAATAGCTTTATGATTCTTTTCCAGGTGCCATATCTTTCTGCCATATTTTTATCTGATGACAATAAAATATGCACATTCTGTTTCAGTGGACTATGTTCGTTCATATGAAATGAAAAAAATAATCAATATAAGATTTTTATTTTTGACATTCGAACCCATAGCAAGTCGTTGGCCTTGACATTCTCTGACAATATATCATTGAGAAAAGTTTGCCCTAACCACGTGCTAACCAATTTCCAATGAAAATGAAACAAATTATGCTAAAATATGTGTGATGAGTTTCCTATATAAACTATAGTAAAATGTATCCTCTCCCCAGGGGGAATGCGACACATAGGGGGCCATGAAATTAACAATTTTGATAAAATAGCTTAAGAACCTTTTGTACACCATTCTGCGATATCTTGGTCTTAAGAAGAAGACCGACGCATGACGACAGATCAAATTATAATGGTGTATATTATGAGCTGAATGTCAAAGGATTGTAAACTCTGTACAAATTGTATCATATTATCAGGCATTCAGCCTAAATGTATGTTTCATATCTACCATATTAGAAGTTTGATGTTTTGTACGATATATATATATATATACTTAATCTTTACACATACATTAAAGGAGTTAGCTACTTTCATAAATTAAGATGTTTTTTCTAGAGTTTACTAGGCCGGATGAAATATGATCATGAGCAATCAGTATGGTCAATATGAGATTTGATAAAATGCCTCTCGTAGTCAACCACTCATGATCACTCAACTTCTTTTTGTAGGAGTCAATATTATATGTAGGAGAATTAAACTCTTGCGATGTCTGTTGCACACAAGTACAAAGAAATACATTATCACTTAAGCCCAAAAAATTCACACTTAAGTAGCAATAACACATAATAGTCAAAAACCCAATATATGTGATCAGTGATAAGAAACAGTACTTATAAGCATTTTTGGCAATTTATCCTGAAACAGCTATATAGCCTTCCATATTTGACATCCCACAGATTATTGCTTGTATATATATAGTTTTAAAGGTCAACATTGGAAAAAACCTAAATGGTTATACATGAATTCATAATAAATAGAATTATTGACAAAAAGTTTCATTTATTTTCACACTTTCTGGAGACCAATAAGGAGATTGATGATCATTTTAAGGGATTTGTTCGTGACATGAAAATCAAACATTTTTAATTAAATTTCAAAAGCAAATATAGATTTATTTTGAAAGTTATGAGGAATATTGATATTTGAGAAAGTCTTATATTATATGGATTTGATATATCGATTGCCAATAGATATACATGTATTTATCATTTTTCATGAAAACAACAAAAAGTTATATTACATGAAAACATTTGAAAAGGTTGAATCGTGAGCTGAATAATATATAAATAAGACAAGCTGGTTCAATAATAATTTAGCATTTTCATATATATTACGAGTGCGAGTAGCTACTGCAGTAAACCTTATCACAAAAGCCCAGATTATGTATATTGTCTCTGTCGGGGAAGGTACAGCACAAATGACCACCACGACAGATATGTGCCAGTTTTCTTAGTTTTAAAAAATAAACGATCGAATTCCATCACGCCATCACCGATCACGTTACATATGTCTACCGATTCATAGATTTGAAACACAGGGACTTTGATCAGTTATCGCAGTAATCCGAAGGGTTCTGGTGTTGATATCGCTGATTAAAGTCTGCATATAGTATATAGGAAGATCGTCAGAAAATTCGGACTATAATCGCAGTAGATATTGTGATTTTGTGGTCTGGCCAGGCTTGAACAACTTATCGTAAACAGTTTCGTCCTAAATAAACAAACGCTTATTTCAGTGGGTCAACAAACAGATTTAAACTTTGTAAGCAACTTGCCTTTAATTCATGTTGATAGATATTAATTTCTAGCGACAAACATCACACTTTGATGCTTCGTGTGAAGCCCGTGTCCACGTGCCTCCATTTTGACAGAGTGCTCGCTCACAAAAACAGACGGAACACGTGATCGCTAAATATCGGACCAAATCTCATAAAATCTCGTGAACAAACTACCAAGTTTTAAACAAAAGAAATGTTGTTAGCCAAAACCTGGAGGGTATTATGAAAATCGGGAATTTGTTTGCGCTTGATTGTTATGCCGTCTTTATTCCTAGTAGTTAAACAAGTGTCCTCTGTAAGGTAACGTCAGAATCTCGCAGTTATCTCCCTTCAAACAGTATTTTCGATATAGATTTGTAAAAATCGATGCAGGTGTAGATATTTACAAGACATTATTCTTATTGTTTATTCAAAATAGTTCCTGAAATGTTCACAACATTATAAGCATAGTTAATACATTTCTGTGCACATCTACTTTGAATGACGGACTACAATGACGTGCCTCATACTTGGAACTAATAGTATAAGCGAATCATTACCCCTAGTTATAGAAATTACCACCAGAGGTCTCAAATTCCGGGCTTCCGCCGAAGAGAAATTTATACTGAATATACCTTTTTTCATGTAATAGCACTTTATTTGTAGTCTTGATAGTTTTCATAAATGTATATATAGTTCAACTACATCAAATATGAACCGAAAGAAACTACAAAATGAACTGTGAAAGGAAATATAATGAAAGTGAGAGATTGTGACGTCACAACTCGTAGGTGATTGTAATATGGCAGGCGTAAACGCCTCCATAAAAACCGTGCCTGTACAAACATATGCGTTCTTTTTTCATTCAAACCAGTATCAATTCATCACTAACATTGAGCCACATCATCGCCAATACTTTTGCAAACAATAATTCCTTTTACAATTATGCCACGGTTATCAAAGGTTGATAGAGGACGTGCTATAGCGATGCTTCTGGCAGGGAACACGCAACTTCACGTCGCTCGACAATTCAGAGTTCACAAATCGACTATTAGTCGATTAGTTTCACGTCTTAACGCAACAGGAAGAGTCGATGACCAGCCGAGATCAGGACGTCCACGCGTAACGTCGCGACCGGGTTCTTAGGTTGGCACACCTGCGTAACAGGAGATTAACGGCCGCTAAAACGGCAAGGAATACGATTGGTAATCATAACCGTCGAATTCATCCCCAAACAGTGATCAACAGACTGCGTGAGGCTAATTTGCGTGCAAGGCGACAGTACGTTGGTTTACCACTAACACCGCAACGTCGAGCACGTCGTATGCAATGGGCAACGGCACATATGCCCAGACGTTTTCCTATGAGACGTTGGAGGTCTATGCTCTTCACCGATGAATCTCGATTCACGTTATTTCGAGCAGATGGCCGTCAACGTGTGTACCGGCGTCGAGGCGAACGTTTTGCTGACGCCTGTGTTTTGGAACACGACCGATTTGGGGGTGGATCAGTTATGGTTTGGGCGGGAATCTCCCATGGTTTTAAGACGCCTTTGGTGATAGTCAATGGGAATTTAACGGCCGTACGCTATCGGGATGAGATCCTTAGGCCCCATGTTGTGCCGTTTGTTAGGCAGCATCATCTAACCTTTCAGCAAGATAACGCGAGACCACACGTTGCAAGAGTCTGTAGAGACTTTCTTGCGACACAGAACATTGTTCCTATAGATTGGCCTCCATATAGCCCCGACCTGTCCCCAATCGAGCATTTGTGGGATGAATTAGACAGAAGAATTCGAAATCGCCGTAACCCCCCAAATACCCTCCCTCAGTTAGCAAATGCACTCGTCCAAGAATGGAATAACATTCCAATACGGAAAGTCAATGCCCTGATGAACTCAATGCAACAAAGAATTAGAGATGTGATAACTGTTCGAGGAGGACACGCACGATATTAGGGCACGGTTTCAAAACTGCTGCCATTTCAACTTGGATTCACGTAGGGTACTACCAATCATGACCTTCTAGCAAAGTGACCTGTTCTTAAAAATCTCTAAACATTTAAAGGATGTTACATCAATATTCAATATTAACTATTACATATGAAATTTAAACATAATGCTCACAAGTATTATTTTATTAAACCTACAATTTGAAGTTGCGTTTCTTTTTCGTTTCAGTATATAATATATGTTATTACTATACATGCAAGTAGATTAACATCTTTAATTAAGGATCAAATCATAGATAGAAAAGTAATTTTTCTGAATGTTTGAAAGCTATATATATATATATATATGTATTTCATTGTGGTGAACGATTACATTTTGTTCCTGTTCTTTGCAATATTATTCTCATTCAGAATCAAAGAGTCGAGAACAAAATTAATTTTGAACCTTCAGTTGCGTAAATTGGTAGTCCTGGTAGGTCAATTTTCCAACTTTGTTCCATGAATAAGCTTGCTGCGCGCTGAATGGTCAGACCCATTTCCATGTTTCGTTCAGCAGCCAATCAGGACGCAGCATAGTTCCATGTTTCGAGGCGACCCTGTTTTGTTCCCGGCCACGTTCGCCTCTAAGAAGATTAATTTGGAAATTGCATAAATATAAGGCCGAGGTACGATATTTTTTTCAAATTAGGCATGCGACTGTAATACATTAATTTACTCGTCTATAATGAAACATTTGAATTAGAAATATCATAATCATGTCCACAAGTACCTGTGGTTATGCTGCAAGCTAAGTTACCTAGCTGTAGAGCACGTGGATTGGTTCACTGTGGAAGTCACTGTATCTCACCACGGGTCGCTGGACAGGTCAGGATAAGGTGATGATATAGCAGTCGAATACATGTCCAATAGAATATACACTAGATATCTACTGGCTTAGAGTCCTAGCTAAAAGCCCGGAGCACTAAGGAAACTGGCACTACTTACGTAGAGATATACTGGCTCCGTTAAAAACAGAGGACGTCTAACACACGTGTGGTCCCGCGGCCGACCAGGTGTGAAGAGACGCTTACACGGTTCACGGGGTTGATCTTTATCTGACACGGGCCAGTTAACCGTCACGCACTTCCGGCGGCGTAAACAATCAGGTCAACTCGGCCCGAGACACTACAGAGGTAAACAAAGTTGCCGGCATCACGTGTGAGCCGACATTGACACATTGTTTACAGGTTTTCAACATCTATGTTTACACTTTTACAATCACTGTTAGAGCTATATGAATGAGCACCAAATCATATGACCTTCCGACGCATACTTTTGTAACAACGTTTACAAATAACTTTGAAATGACCTAATAATACCGCTTCAAAGTGGCCGCGTCAGACACATGTCGTAATCGACAGCAAAATCTGTAAGCGTAGGGTGGGGTACTGTAATTAAATTGCCTCTTGTCACTTAATTAACGGGACAAACGTAACATCGTTCTCAAAATTTGTCAAATATGTTATATTCAGCATGTAACATTGATACTGAACACATGTCATCGTATAATGACGACAGAACAGCACACTATTGCTGACTATTGCTAACACATTCTGGTAAGTCAAATGCTTCGATTGATGGTGGCAGTTTACTCTCGGCCATTGAACAGCAGGGCCCGGTTGTTCAAAAGTGAT
>NW_022981891.1:0-6629 GCF_902652985.1 Pecten maximus
AGTTTATTTCGTCAAACCCTCCTCATGAACGAAAATCGCAAAACATTGATATAATCCGATATCAATAATTTCTTAAAATGTCTTCTGATATATCTGACACATCATGGGTAAATAGTAGTAGTAGTAGAGGACACTACTACTACTACTACTACTACTACTACTACTTAGTTAGTCCTCTTCTGTGCGGAGACAACTTTGATTTTCTCTAGAAGTTTAAACTACAGTAGTACATACAAGGCTTTCAATTGATATATTTTACATCGATAAATAGATACATCGAAGATACTTTTTATACTCATTTATTAGTGTTGTATTTATTTTCTTTAAACGAGCACCAGGGACATTGTCTGTATTTTTTAAATCTGATATATAAATCAATTATCTATTTAAGATAGTTTCATTCTGTCTGATATGGTTGCCCCGAATAGCCACGAGAAGAGCAACGAGTAGACTCAAAATCGAATGTTCTGAACGGGTTTGACGTAGTATAGTGAATTTCTTTCAAAATTAAGGGGCAAATGTTTTAGGCCTGTTCTCTTCAAACATAGAATAATCATTATTATGTATTATTCGCATTTGCAGACATCTTGTGTCTACTGAAAATATGTGTGAGTTATCCTTTACACAAGCATGTCTTACATGACTGAATCACAAGACTGTTCAAGCATATTCCCATCTCAGAAACCAAATACCGGCCAATATCAAACTAACTTTTCCGAAATTTGGAGAGTCCTAGAGAATTCACATCTCTGATAACCCATCCCTTGCAAATTTAAAGTCATCTTTAGATCAGCGCCACTGTAATGATATGTTCACGGTCATGTCTTAGGAGGTTATTTCGGGGAATAACTTATCTCCGAAATCTAAGTGATTCACAGTATTTGAAAAGAGACATTGCAAAATCAAGTCTTATACTATCGTATTTAAGCTATAATTTCCCCAGTGTAGCACACATGTGAACTATGCTATATTTTATGCAACAAAAAACGCAAAGACCAATATTGACGAAAATTGAGCATTTATTAAATGTCATTAGATAAATCAACAACTATATTAAAAAACTATTCGCATAAAAGGTTGGGTAAAAACTTAAAAAACGAAAAACGCCTAAGCATGCTTTAGAACATAATTCATAGGAGGTAAGATTGGGTGGAGGAGGGAAAGTTAAAAGGTTTGGTCTCCGCCAGTGAATATAAACAAAGAAGTCACGTGATCCTATGGACGGCCGAACTAAAGTACGGCAAGGATAAGACAACAGATCCGGAACTAGAAATTCCGGAACAATAATATAATAAAACAATAAGACATTCCGGCAATAACATAATAAACAAAAAACAGATATTATGGATTCCTTTATGTTACACATAAATACAATTATAATTAAGTGCATAAACGTTTTCATAAAAAAGGTAGCTGCAGCAACTCTACATTCTTAGTTGTACAACCAAGGCTAATACATGTGGCGTTGAGGGAGTATTTGCTTCCATCAATGAAATCATCCATGCAATTCTTATATTGATATGAGATCTATGTACATTTATCATAAATAAGTTCAACTATAGACTAATCAATGTATCTATATTGAAATCCAAAGTAATTTTTAATTTTAATTAAGGAAAACTCTGCTTCTATAAATCTATCAAAAAAATGAGAATGTTGTCCATTGGATATAAAGGGATTTTTCTAAACTTGAATTTTGTTTATTATATATAAATGTACGTTGTCTAAACTTACAGGTAAACCGGTTTTTTGTCTCGACAATACCTGTCAAAAGATGCCAACGATAAAACAACGTGAGGAACAATCTCTGCAACTTCAGGAGGAAATGGATCGGTGGAGGATGGTATTGGTCTGTGTGGTTCCGAACATACAGATCGGATCTGGCAAAACGACAACGCATTGCATTCCAACTTTGACACGGATTACGACGATAACGACGACAATAATTACACTGTGATTAAAACAATGATAACACTCTAAACTTGACAGCGACAACTATAACACTACAACAAGGATTTCACTCTAACTTTGACAGCACCACCTATAACGATACGACAATGATTACACTCTAAATTTGACAGCACCACCTATAACACTACAACAATAATTACACTCTAACTTTGACAGCACCACCTATAACGATACGACAATGATTACACTCTAACTTTGACAGCAACACCTATAACGATACGACAATGATTACACTCTAACTTTGACAGCACCACCTATAACGATACGACAATGATTACACTCTAACTTTGACAGCACCACCTATAACGCTACAACAATGATTACACTCTAACTTTGACAGCACCACCTATAACGATACGACAATGATTACACTCTAACTTTGACAGCACCACCTATAACGCTACAACAATAATTACACTCTAACTTTGACAGCACCACCTATAACGCTACAACAATAATTACACTCTAACTTTGACAGCACCACCTATAACGCTACAACAATAATTACACTCTAACTTTGACAGCACGACATATAACGCTACAACAATGATTACACTCTAACTTTGACAGCAACACCTATAACGCTACAACAATAATTACACTTTTACTTTGACAGCACCACCTATAACGATACGACAATGATTACACTCTAAATTTGACAGCACCACCTATAACACTACAACAATAATTACACTCTAACTTTGACAGCACCACCTATAACGATACGACAATGATTACACTCTAACTTTGACAGCAACACCTATAACGATACGACAATGATTACACTCTAACTTTGACAGCACCACCTATAACGATACGACAATGATTACACTCTAACTTTGACAGCACCACCTATAACGATACTACAATGATTACACTCTAACTTTGACAGCACCACCTATAACGATACGACAATGATTACACTCTAACTTTGACAGCACCACCTATAACGCTACAACAATAATTACACTCTAACTTTGACAGCACCACCTATAACGCTACAACAATAATTACACTCTAACTTTGACAGCACCACCTATAACGCTACAACAATAATTACACTCTAACTTTGACAGCACGACATATAACGCTACAACAATGATTACACTCTAACTTTGACAGCAACACCTATAACGCTACAACAATAATTACACTTTTACTTTGACAGCACCACCTATAGCGCTACAACAATTATTCACTCTAACTTTGACAGCAACACCAACGCTACAACAATGATTACACTCTAACGTTGACAGCACCACCTATAACGCTACAACAATGATTACACTCTAACTTTGACAGCAACACCTATAACGCTACACCAATAATTACACTTTTACTTTGACAGCACCACCTATAACGCTACAACAATGATTACACTCTAACTTTGACAGCAACACCTATAACGCTACAACAATTATTACACTCTAACTTTGACAGCAACACCAACGCTACAACAATGATTACACTCTAACTTTGACAGTAACACCTATAACACTACAACAATGATTACACTCTAACTTTGACAGTAACACCTATAACGCTACAACAATGATTACACTCTAACTTTGACAGTAACACCTATAACACTACAACAATGATTACAATCTAACTTTGACAGCAACATCTATAACACTACAACAATTATAACACTCTAACTTTGACAGTAACACCTATAACGCTACAGCAATGATTGGATTATAATGTGTCAACAACAATGATTACTTCCAAACAGCACCAGGAATTGCATTACAATGCAACAATGCCAGTTGATGCTGTAACATAAAAACAACAGTTAAAGTGCATCCGGCGAGGAATAAATTCAAACAAAAATTAGGATTGCACCAGTGGTGGCTACAATTACTACACCATTAAAATGACTATTGCTTTTGGCATGATTTAAATCAAACAACGACAAAAATTACACCGTGAGAGGGATTACACTTCAAAATCGACAAAGTTTGCACCGCGACAAGGATTGTACTAGGGACAACGACTGGGATCACACTGAGATAGCGAAAAGGATCACACTGAAATAGCGACAATAATTATACTGCAAATCAGGAAAAATTATTATATGACAGCGACAAGGATTACACTATTAAATTGTAACTGACAGAATAAACAAAACAGTTACCGAGTAACAAGGATTAAAGTGTTACACAGTAACAAGGATTTAAATGTTACACGGTAACAAGGATTTAAATGTTACACAGTAACAAGGATTAAAATGTTACACAGTAACAAGGATTAAAATGTTACACGGTAACAAGGATTAAAATGTTACACGGTAACAAGGATTAAAATGTTACACGGTAACAAGGATTTAAATGTTACACGGTAACAAGGATTAAAATGTTACACGGTAACAAGGATTAAAATGTTACACGGTAACAGGGATTAAAATGTTACAGAGTAACAAGGATTAAAATGTTACACGGTAACAAGGATTAAAATGTTACAGAGTAACAAGGATTAAAATATTACACGGTAACAAGGATTAAAATGTTACACGGTAACAAGGATTAAAATGTTACAGAGTAACAAGGATCAAAATATTGCACGGTAACAAGGATTAAAATGTTACACGGTAACAAGGATTAAAATGTTACAGAGTTACAAGGATTAAAATGTTATACGGTAACAAGGATTAAAATGTTACAGAGTTACAAGGATTAAAATGTTACACGGTAAAAAGGATTAAAATGTTACACGGTTTGGTTTGGTTTGGTTTATTTTGTTTAACGTCCTATTAACATCTAAGGTCATTTAAGGACGGCCTCCCATGCGTGCGACAAGTATGAGTGTGGTGAGTGCGTATGTGTGTGTTGGGAGGCTGCGGTATGTTCGTGTTAAGTCCCCTTGTGATAGGCCGAAACTTTAGAGAGTAACAAGGGTTAAAATGTTACACGATAATGAGAATTAAAATGTTACACAGTAACAAGGAATAAAATGTTATACGTTAACAAGGAAATCACATATCGATAATTCTCTCAAAATTTGCGGTGATAATACATGGTACTGTTTTTTAGATCAATGATAAATCATGTTAACCATCTTATCGCGGATATCTATGTTCATTTTGCGTTCTTTGCAATTGATACGCATTTTTATATTAGTGCTTATGATACGAGAATTGATTATTATGTTGTGAGCCTCGTATTGAAGGAGGTACTCAAGGATGTTCCTATATTCTGACTATATAGGGCAGTGTACTAGTCTCATTTGGTTAACTTATATCGACGAGGTAGCACTTTAAGTAAACAAGACAGGCGGCTTTTGCAAAATGGACAAAACAGGTTAGGGTAAGGATAGGGTGAAAAAGTCTGTCATTGCCATATCTGCCATTCACGATTGTTGTTTTAAATTGAATGAGCATTCGCCTTTTTACCGATCTCGCTCTATCAGATATTCATCTATTTCCAAAACCAAAATTAGCTATTTCAGGCACCCTTACCCTAGCATACAGTAGATGACTTTATGAACAGCCAAGAAAAGTAGTTCTATAAAAGTGGCATTCAGGCCCTTAAACACCGCTTGCAAAAGTGTATAGATATTGAAGGGGATTATGTCGAAAATAATAAAAAATGTCCGGCAAAATTCAACTCCTTCAATATGAGGCTTAATATGAGGCTCATAACATATAAATCAACCCTCGTATACCAGTTTCTACTCCTTATTAGGATAGCATATATGTATACATGTTAAATTTGTACCATTGATTTCAGTTTAAAATCAATTTTCTTTATGTGTTATTCATATACGCCCCTTACTTATTGCTTATATTTTATCGTAATGCAATTCGTTCTGTATCCTATTCATGTTGTTAATATTATAAGTATAGATGTTGACATCTTGAAGAATTTAATCCTAAAAAAGAAACAGATCTACAAACCGCAGAAATACATTTTTCGTTAGGGACTAGGATCAGTTGAAAAATCATTAAGAAAAAAAAAAAACCCGATTTGGTCATTTAGTTCTGTTAATCCTATATGTAAATTATTGTAAGTCCTATATGTGAATGAGCTATTGAAAATATATCATACACGTAAGCGTAAATTGGTTGCCTGCGAAAAATAGCAGACTGTCGATCACAGTCACGCTTCAAACGCCAAGTATCGATCATACGTACCGACTGCTGCCGCGAAGGCAAAGGACAGAAGGAAGTTAAATTGCAATATCATCCCGCGACTCCCAAAGTCAATAAGAGTCTGTAAAACAAAACCAATACAAGCGTAAAACACGAAAAGCCACCATGTATTGACAGGGAGAACTTCTTTTTTTTGCATTTGGAAATCTAACCCGTTCTTTTATGTTTTCCTTTAGGATGTAACTTTGGCCCGCGCAAAATTGTTTCACGTTCTATTTTTATATGTAGCCTAGTGAATTTAATATGTATTACCCGAAACATCGAGAGCCTTATTTCTACAAATGTACTTGAAGATATCAGTCTACATTAGAAATGTCCTATTCTGAAAAATACGGCACATGTTTTAGACATGTAGGCATAGCTATTCAACCCTAAACATTACCTATAATAAAGTATATATACATGTATTTGTAATCTATACAAATTCGCAATTTAGATAAGCTGCGATGGCTAAGTTTAATTAATTTTTATGGGTTTTTTTTCCAGGCCAATGAATACCTCGGTAACC
>NW_022981892.1:0-6638 GCF_902652985.1 Pecten maximus
TGGGGGGAACCCGTAAATTTTGGACACAGGATTTTTACATCATATATGACTTTTTAAAATCTTAGATGGCATGTCACTAATTTATTGATTAGAATACTGTGAGTGTGTAACAGACCGCATGACTAATTAGATTTAAATCACTGTCTCCGCTAGGGATCGAACCCAGGACCTCTGGCTTACAAGTCTTACGCTCAACCAATCGAGCTATAGAGAAGATCTCTCTAGCCGAGCGGTATATTGCGGCTAGTATTTACCAGGGTTACATACTTCCCCTCCAGGAAAGAAGTCGTCCTCGAGTTTACAGGAGTAACAGTGATGCTTGTGGAGCAATCCTGATTATTTTCCCCAGGTCCCTACATGGGCCAATGTAACAGAGCGCATGATTAATTAAATGTATATCACTGCCTCAGCTAGGGATTGAACCCGGGACCTCTGGCTTACTAGTCTTACGCTCAACCGATCGAGCTTAATTGAATATCTCTCTAGTCCAGCGGTATATTGCGACTAGTTTTTACAGGGTTACAAGTGCATAATTTATTGTTCTGTTTGTTAGCTGGGTTTATTGCCATATGAAGAGTCAGGATCATTTTGAGGCTGGGTCTGCTTGGATGGAGTAGTTGGTGACTACCTCATTGAACAACACACGAGGTGCCCAGAACTTAGGATTGGATAGATGCTATAGGATTGGATAGATGCTAATTGAATCAACATGCCATATTCCAGAACCTGTTTTAGTGTGAGAATTATTACAAGATAATTTATAACCAATACATAATTAAGTCCCCCCACTTAATGAAATTTGACACTCAAAGGCTTCTAATTACTGGTGGAAATTGAGTTATTGTTCGATTTTGAGGACGTTTGGTATGTAGGTACATCATTGGACATCGGTCCCTCTCGTAGCCTCACTTTCACTTTTAAACAAAATGGCCGCCAATCCTTGGCCTCCGATTGGTCCAAATTTAGATATAGTTCGATTTTGATGAAATTTGATATGTAGGAACATCCTTGGACACAAGTCCCTCTTGTAGCCTCAATTTCACATTTAAACAAAATGGCCGTCAATTCTTGGCCTCTGATTGGTCCGGATTTAGATATCGTCCGATTTTGATGAAATTTAATATATAGGTACATAATTGGACACGGTACCTCTCGTTGCCTCACTTTCACATTTAAACAAAATGGCCGCCAATTCCTGGCCTCTGATTGGTCCAGATTCAGATATCGTCTGATTTTGATGAAATTTGGTATATAGGTACATCATTGAACACCGGTTGCTCTCGTAGCCTCACTTTCACATTTAAACAAAATGGCCGCCAATTCCCGGCCTCTGATTAGTCGAAATGTAGATAATGTTCAGTTTCAATTCGATTTGATATATGAGGGTATTAGGGGACTGCAAATTTAATTTCATGAGTTTTGTTGCCTTTACGAACAACACATTCTTTTTATTGGTCGAAAATTAGATATTTATTGAGCGATTTTGACAAAACGTGCTCACACAGAGTTATCGCCCCTTACTACACTTCATTTCATCTGTGACATCCTTCAGGTGTCACCCTCTAGTAAAGAATGAAGTGTAGTGAGGGGCGATAACTCATTAGAGTTATCGTTCCTTACGGAACGTAATGATAGCACGAGCTAATTCGCGATTTTTGCCGGCTATTGTAGCGATTTGGGGGTGGAAAAAATGGCACATACAATTTTGATGGGGCTTTGAACCATTGTAAAACTCGGCTCGATCTAGGTCTGGATGTATCTGGTATCCCTGTGGAAATTCGTATTGATGAGATATTTTGGGTCAAACATGCCAAAATCGTCATTTTGACTAAGAGGTTCTGTTTAAATCGCCCTCAAAATTCAGAAAAAAATCCATATATATATACAATGCACATACAAAGAGATAAATGTTTCCTGAAGAAAACTGTCTGTTTAGTTTTTCGATATCTTCAGCAGAACAATAACAAGATTGTTTTGAAAATGGCCTATTTTTTCGACCTTCTCAGTATTTTTCCACTCGACTGGGGTATTTACCTATAAATAGGCTGCCAGTTTTGATGACGCTAGACCGGCGTTTCCTTTCCGTTTAGCACGGTTGGAACTGATAGACCTGGTCGCATTCATAGTTATAAGCATTAAAATCATTACGAATCAACTGGTTTTATATTTGTTTATATTTGTTTTGCGCGAATCATCTTGATAATGTCTTTGAAAGCCTGCATTAACATCAACAGGTCCGTTAAAATTGACGTCTGAAGTTTATATGTAATAGAAATTATTAACACACTTGGAATGGTCGGCTTGACCGCATATATAAAGGACGACTATAGAAATAAAGCCACCCTGAACTCATCGGGTATTATCTCTGAAATGAGTCCCCGAGGAGTTCCGGATGGAACAACACCGGGGACTTCACGCCGCTTACTCGTTCAACTCCAGGCTTTAGCTGCAGTCTAAGTGAGTTGTGTTACATTTTCCCGTCAGGACCAGGACTTTTTGATATTCTATCATATTAAATGTGACATTGGAGGTTACAGTTGTTTTACTATGACCATATTTGTTGCTTTCCAGGATCAGTATTCATCGTCAACCCAGACCAGCGTTCGATAACAAATCTAAAGTCTAAGCTTAAACTCGTAGACTACTTAGTCGTAGGCTTCCGTTCCAGTACTGGCAGCAGGCCTAGTGTAAAAGCTACGTGTTCATTAACGTTTTAGAGACAGGCGACGTTTAAATTTGTAATATTTTATTTCTTTATTGTTTGTTTGTTTAATGAAATTACTGTGTCGTTAGTTGATGCTTTGATGTCTTGATCAGCTGATATTTGTTAATGTTGATCATGAGGAGCCACGACGTTTCGAGAATCATATATCGTACATATTAGCTTACAATGACACGAACTTTCAAGAAACTACTATACATATACTTCAGTACACCCTAGCAGTATACTGAACAATTCTTTTTCAGTAATAGAATTTTTTTTCAAATTTTTAATGAAATATCTATATTCTAATGCTTTAGATTTTGAAGTCTCTGACCTGCCCTTTATTGAGATGGTTCTTAGGACAGTGACAAATTATAACATCTTTTGCATTAATACATAATGAAATAAATTTCCAAATATATTTAAACCTTTCACTTTTATGCACCAAAGAAAACAATATGCAAAAAAGCTGTTCTGACAATTTGAAGCTAAAATATTGTCAATTATTATGTCACATTAAGTAAAATTCAGTTGTTTTTGGTGTATAGAAAGATGTCATGCATTTTTTTATCCTTTGAAATTAAGTTAATTTCAACTTATTACAAAAAAAATATAAGATGGGAAATTATTTGACAAAATCAAAGAGTTACCAGGTTTTAGCTATAACAATTTTACAAAATAGTTGACTTTGAAATTTCATGAATTAGTAAATTTTCAAGTATCTATAAGTTGCTTTATCATCACTTCCATAAAAGACATATTCAACATATTTCAACCCTTTGCTTACATGTGCCAAAGAAACCATGTGCGAGAAACCTGTTCACACAAAATTTTACTAAAATTATGTCAACTGTTATATCACACTATATATAGATCTAGTTATTTAACTAATTTAGGGTGTGGAACCATGTTGTATTTTTGTTTTATCTTTTAAATTTTTAATCAGTTATTAAATAATTACCAATATTTTGTTATCACTACATTGTAAGATAGTTATTCTTCAAAATGTCATCTGCCCACAGGTAGCAATTGGTAAATTTTGAAATATCTTTGCTGTAATACCATACCAACATATTTCAACCTTTCACTTACATATACCAAAGAAAGCAATGTGCAAGAAACCAATTCTGACCAATTTATACTAAAGTTTTTTTAACTATCATGTATGTATTGTGTCGCACAAAGTTAAATTCAATGTTGGGGAACCATGTAGTTTTTTTTTTTTATCTTTTGAATTTAAAGTTTACTTATCTAAAGGTATATTATATAAAATTATTCGATATATTTAAACAATGACCATGATTTTATGATAACAATTCTACAAAATAGTCTTCTTCATAATGTCATCTTCACACAGGTAAAATACAGTAACACAGGGACTAGTGTACATGTAAATAGTGTATATTTTTCTTTTTTAGGCCAACACCACTATACATGTATGCAAATATTCTAGATAGTTGGCCAAAGACCGCAGTTAATTTCCCTCTATTTTGTACTGAAGAAACAAATTCAGAATTTTGAAACTTTTCATGGAATCTGGTTTTAATTTCACATTGTAGAACTATTCTCTTAATATCAAACTATTTTGATATTGGGATAACACCATTTTCTTTAATTTTCACATCTTTTACAATTGCAACTGTGACAAATAAGAATTAAAAAGTTTTAATCAGTTACTGTAAACGAGGCCTTAGACCGCAAGTAATTACCCTCTATGTTCTACTTTAAAAAAAACTTCATTAAAATGTTTTTGAGACTTTGCATAAAATATGGTTTTCATTTCATTTTGTATAACTATTCTCTCAATTTCAAGGCATTTATACATTAAGAAACAAATTTTCCATAATTTTCACTTCTTTGGTATTATTGCCACTCTAAGAAAGTTTATTAATTATTTATTATTGAGGGGCCGAGTTGGCCGAGTGGTTAAGGTGTCGCAACACTTTATCACTAGCCCTCCACCTCTGGGTTGCTAGTTCGAAACCTATGTGGGGAAGTTAACTGGTACTGACTGTAGGCTGGTAGTGTTTCTCCCGGTACTCCCGCTTTCCTCCACCTCTAAACCTGGGACGTCCTTAAATGACCTTGGCTGTTAATAGGACGTTAAACCAAATACACCAAGTTTGTTAATATTATATTCATAGAAAAAGTATAGAAAGGTTTGAACAGTTATCCTGCAGAAGAAAAGGGAAGCTGACAATCAGGCTGGTATGTGCTATCGTGGTTGTGACTTTGGACAAGACCACTTTACCCTTATTGCTCTGAATGGCATGCGATGGGCCTCTTGTATGTTGTTCAGTCAGGTAGTCACCAACTACTACAACGAGACCCAGCTTCAGACTTAGGGATGATACTTATTTTTCAGAAACCGGGCAAACTGATCTACAATTTCCCAATTTGCTCGACATGAACCACTGACAAAGACACTGATACTGACTTTGAACTATGGGGAAAGTCTCAAAATATCAATTTAATGAAATGGCTATATCAAACACACAAACAATTTTCCTTCTCTCATTTGTATCATTATGCTCCACTGGGGAATTCATACAAAAAAGGGATTTTCCTTGCGCAAGTGTGATTAATTAACAATTTTCTCCAAGATTGATATCGGGGCGAGTCGATTCCCCTCAAATCTTGGATATTCCTATCTGAAAGAGTTACTCCTATTTTTTCGAGGATATTTGTCCAAATGTTGATATTGTCGAATTGCAATGAAATTTGGTATGTGGGTAGACTACATCATGGGACACTGGTTACTCTTGTAACCTCACTTTTAACATTTTTTAAAGAAAATGACAGCCATCTGAAATGGTTTCCCAGCCTCTGATTGGTCTAAATTAAGATATTGTCTGACTTAAATGAAATTTGATATGTAGGTACATCATGGGACACTGTCCCTCTGGTCACCTCATTTTCAAGTTTTACCGTAATAGTCATCATTTCCTGGCCTCCGAATGGTCCAAATTTAGATATTGTCTGAATTCAATGAAATAGGGATATTATGGGACAGCAAATTCAGCTGTATGGGATTCATTTCCTTGGCAACAAGACGGTTTCACTTATTTTTGTTTAACGTCCTATTAACAGCCAGGGTCATTTAAGGACCTGCCTGGTTTTGGTGATGGAGGAAAAGCTGGAGTACCCGGAGAAAAACCACAGACCTACGGTCAGTACCTGGCAACTGCCCCACGTCACGTGGGTTTCGAACTCGCAACCCTGAGATGGACAGCTAGGCTTCCCTAGTGATAAAATGTTGGGACACCTTAACCACCCGGCCCTCGCGGCCCAACAATTAACTCATAGTGTTCTCATTGGTTGAAATTTAGATATTGAGCGATTTTGATGAAAAGTGTCGAACAGAGTTATCGCCCCTCACTACGCTTCATTCTTTCTGTGACATCCTTTAGGTGTCGCCCAACTAGTAAAGAATGAAGTGTAGTAAGGGACGATAACTCGTTATCGTTCCTTACGGAACGTAATGATAGTATGAGCTAATTCGCGATTTTTGCCGGCTATTGTAGCGATTTGGGGGTGGAAAAAATGACACATACAATTTTGATAGGGTTTTGAACCATTGTTAAACTCGGCTCGATCTAGGTCTGGATGTATCTGGTATCCCTGTGGAAATTCGTATTTATGAGATATTTTGGGTCAAACATGCCAAAATCGTCACTTTGACCGGTAGCTTCTGTTTAACCGGTCCTTAAAAATCAGCGATTCAATCCAAAAATTTGAAACTCCAAACATAACAAGAAGAGATAGTTCTGAAGAAAACCGTATCTTTAGTTTTTCTATATCTTTCATAGAACGGCCACAATAGGGTTTTGAAAAAGGGTCGTATTTTATCGAGAGGTGGCGGATGTTACGTCACGAGTGTTACGTCACAAGAATGTGTGGAATGTAGTGTATTGGGGGAAGAAAGACCGGTTTA
>NW_022981893.1:0-6718 GCF_902652985.1 Pecten maximus
CTTTTCCAAAGTTTGAGTCAAAAGTTTGGGGAAAAAAGCGGGGGGGGGCCCGGGTGACACATTAATTGTCAGTATGAGTCAAGTTTAGCTTTAGACTGTGACTCACTCATTGTCAGCGTGAGTCAAGTTTCGTCCGTACGTGACATACATATCGTCAGTATGAGTCAAGTTTTGCCCGATTGTGACGCGCTAATTGTCAGCATGAGTCAAGTTTTGTTCAAGTGTGACGCACTTATTGTCAGTGTGAGTCAAGCTTCGCGCGTGCGTGCCACACGTAGCGTCAATATGAGTCAATAATTCGTCCGTGACTGACACATATCATCAATATGAGTCAAGATTCGTCCATGTGTGACACACTTATTTTCAGTGTGAGTCAAGCTTCGCCCGTACGTGGTAAACATATCGACAATAAGAGTCCATTTTTGCCCGAGTGTGACGCACTTATTGTCAGTGTTGTCTACATGTATGGCCCGCCACCTTTATCACTGGCTGTAATGTATAGTTGTTGGTGTTTTAATTCTTCCGCTGTATGACACAAAGCTAGAGACTTACTTAGAGAGATAAACCCATTGGATAGGTATCTGACAGTGATTATACAGGGTATATTGGCATGTTATTTAATGTTATACATTCCAAACAACCAATGAGGCAGTGTGTCACAAAGTGACATCGTGTTCACACTCAACTGCCATCTCGTCCATAAGGGCCAGCTTATTAAAATGATTAGTTTGTAACTGAAGTTTCCGATAACATGACACTTGCTGGCTTGTTTTAATGCTTGTATTTATATTGTGGTTAGTATTGTGACAGTTTGATCCCATACCGATTGTCAAAATGGACGCTGTTCATTTGTCGTACATACCCTCTCAGCACATCTCTTCGCTATGTCTATACGAAAATTTAAACTGTCTCTACGTCAATTGGTCTATATAATCACGTGTGTCGATACAGTGAGTTATGACGGGAGTTCCGTGTTTTGTGCCAATTAAATGAGCATTGGAAATTACCCCAGATATAGTTTGTAAATAAGCGTAAGACATCAAGTTTCTAGATTACACTGACAAGACGGCTATCCTTATCTCGCCGAGTGTTGTACGAACACATATCTTTCCGCAGCTCGTGTCCCGCATCTAAAACTTACAACGATTGTTTATGTCGATGTAGCCGTGTTTTTGTGCGTTATTAACACGTTGACATATTAGCCATATACACTGGTTATCGCGTCCTCGGCAGACACAGCGCCAGGTGCCACCGATACTTGGCAATACAAGAAAACTAATTACATTTCAAGAGTCAATACGGACAGATATCTTCAATAACTTGGGACCTGCCTCTGCAGCCTTATCGCGGGCGGCGAGGCGCGAACGCTAATACCGTCGTTAGAGAGTGAACTATGTGCTTATCTCGGGAAGGTGTCGGAGATGACAGGTGATGGTTAATATAGTAGTCGAGGCGGTGACCTGATACAGATCGCGCTTAGTCTTACATCTACTTGTCTGTAGTTTACATACACTTCCGCCTCGACATCCGGTTCCAGGTGTACTTCCGTCTATAGATGGTACTTAGCATGCAATCGTATAGCACATAGGGTCGTGTGCTCGTATCGTCCGATATCATAGGGTCGTGTGCTCTTATCGTCCGATATCTGACCAGGGACATTCGTTCAATCGGAAGATGTAACCGGAACGTATTAAAGGTTGTTGAAATCAATACCCAGACTTTAATCTGTCATAATAATGTCATTGTCCGAGCCGTTCCCCGACAGATCACAGTATGTCAGTACAGAGCGCTAACCTTAAGGTCACATTACAAAGAATACAAAGTACTAGCTCCAAAAATGCCAACCTTCACCCCTGGAAAGACGGATGAACCGTATCACGTGACCAATGTTACCTAAATGACAACCATATGAACGCGGCACTTTGATGTTCCGACACCGTGTTCTAAAACTACTTTATTTCCGGCACATAACAGTTGAAAATATCCTAACATTAAAATGATTTATCAGTCATTTCCACTAAAACATTGAGCAAGGAAAACAAGTGCGTGACTTTAACGATATTTCAGTTGATGAGGGGTACCGATTTAGAAGGTTGATATATGGTGACAGAACAGGGCCTTAGTCACTTATTCTTCATATCGATAAGAGTTGCTTAATATTTTTCTCTGTTGTGTATAATCGGGTAGTGTATCAAACTCCCTACTGAATCCTTGTGTCATCTGACAGTTCACCTCAGCGCTACATTCTGACAGTTCACCTCAGCGCTACATTCTGACAGTTCACCTGCCCTACATTCTGACAGTTCACCTAAGCGCTACATTCTGACAGTTCACCTCGGCGCTACATCCTGACAGTTCACCTCGGCGCTACATCCTGACAGTTTACCTCAGCGCTCCATTCTGACAGTTTACCTCAGCGCTCCATTCTGACAGTTCACCTCAGCGCTCCATTCTGACAGTTCACCTCAGCGCTACATTCTGACAGTTCACCTCAGCGCTCGATTCTGACAGTTCACCCCAGCGCTACATTCTGACAGTTCACCTCAACGCTACATTCTGACAGTTCACCTCAGCGCTCCATTCTGACAGTTCACCTCAGCGCTCCATTCTGACATGTACAGTTCACCTCAGCGCTCCATTTTGACAGTTCACCTCAGTGCTTCATTCTGACAATTCACCTCAGCGCTCCATTCTGACAGTTCACCTCAACGCTACACTCTGACAGTTCTGTAGTGTTTTATCGGTGTTAATGTGATGTATCACAGTAAAGTGTTGTATCACAGTAAAGTGTCGTGTTTTATCGGTGTTAATGTGTTGTATCACAGTAAAGTGTTGTATCACAGTAAAGTGTCGTGTTTTATCGGTGTTAATGTGTTGTATCACAGTAAAGTGTCGTGTTGTATCGGTGTTAATGTGTTGTATCACAGTAAAGTGTCCTGTTTTATCGGTGTTAATGTGTTGTATCACAGTAAAGTGTTGTATCACAGTAAAGTGTCGTGTTTTATCGGTGTTAATGTGTTGTATCACAGTAAAGTGTCGTGTTTTATCGGTGTTAATGTGTTGTATCACAGTACAGTGTTGTATCAGAGTCAAGTGTCGTGTTTTATCGGTGTTAATGTGTTGTATCAGAGTAAAGTGTCGTGTTTTATCGGTGTTCATGTGTTGTATCACAGTACAGTGTTGTATCAGAGTCAAGTGTCGTGTTTTATCTGTGTAAAAGTGTTGTATCACAGTAAAGTGTTGTATCACAGTAAAGTGTTGTATCACAGTAAAGTGTTGTGTTTTATCGGTGTTAAAGTGTTGTATCAGAGTAAAGTGTTGTATCACAGTAAAGTGTCGTGTTTTATCGGTGTTAATGTGTTGTATCAGAGTCAAGTGTTGTATCAGAGTCAAGTGTTGTATCATAGTAAAGTGTTGTATCACAGTAAAGTGTCCTGTTTTATCGGTGTTAATGTGTTGTATCACAGTAAAGTGTCGTGTTTTATCGGTGTTAATGTGTTGTATCACAGTAAAGTGTTGTATCACAGTAAAGTGTCGTGTTTTATCGGTGTTAATGTGTTATATCACAGTAAAGTGTTGTATCACAGTAAAGTGTTGTATCACAGTAAAGTGTCCTGTTTTATCGGTGTTAAAGTGTTGTATCAGAGTCAAGTGTCGTGTTTTATCGGTGTTGATGTGTTGTATCACAGTAAAGTGTTGTATCACAGTAAAGTGTTGTATCACAGTAAAGTGTTGTATCACAGTAAAGTGTCCTGTTTTATCGGTGTTAAAGTGTTGTATCAGAGTCAAGTGTTGTATCACAGTAAAGTGTTGTATAAGAGTCAAGTGTTGTATCAGAGTCAAGTGTCGTGTTTTATCGGTGTTAAAGTGTCGTGTCACATTAAAGGGTTGTAGTTGTGTTTTATCAGCGTTAAAGTGATGTAGTACGTGTGTATTTGATCAAGACAGTGTTTAACATACATGTACATGTATGTAAATGTAAATATAATTAAACGCGTATTAAGTTGTATTCATTATCATTATTAATTCAACCTGGGCGACAGATCACTAGAATGACGTATAATTGTTAAATTACACGAAACTTAAACATGCGAAAATAGCCATGTTTCGTGACGTTATGTGCGTGATATGATGTATGGTATCCAGAAATAGTGTCCATCGGGCTTCCTTTTGAATTACTCATCACGACAGGTATCATATAATACCCGTACTCCCTCTGCATTCTACGTATGTAAACTATACACCTGTAAACATGGCCACTATGCGGTCATAGTTTTTAGTTACCGTAGAAACCTGAGGACTCTTTTTACTTACTTTTAAACACGCGAGGAACTTTGATCAGCGAATCACGGCCATCAGATAGGGCTGCATGGAACGCGGGCACGAGAATGCCTTTGAAAACAGTGTTTAACACGTGAAAAACATGTCGATGATAGGGATAACGTGTGAACAAATTGTGTAACTAGTCTTTTTTATTTCAAGGCAATTACTGTAAAACGTTTAGAAAGGTTCCATTAGTACTGTAGCACTATGAAGCTGGTGTTATCATCCCGACGGGGTCATTAAGGCAAGTTTACCCCTATAAATTCGGCGGGGGACTTCATGATAAAGGTAAAGATAGTTTTATTACAGAAAAAACAGCAGATTCAGAACTTGCATATGGAATACCGTAATGTCGGTTTAAAAGTGGTGTCACTAAGGCTGCAGCGAGACGTTTTTGTAGACAAGTCGACATCTCCTTCTGTGCGGGACTGTCAATTGTAACACGCGTCCGAAGACTCGCTGGTCATTGCAAACATCGAACAACATGCTGCAATTTTTCCTATTATTCGCATCAGAAATTGTTTTTGTACATATAAAACACACTGTCATTTCGCCGGACGTTCCAGTATACCTCACTCTGCTATACCCATCACTCTACCCTCTACCTAGAAGTTTCTATAAACGTCATTAGAACTACGTCCATTTAACCTTGTGCTCTCGCCGGGATTGTCAACTGACCTCACTACCACTACGCTCGTCACCCTAACCTCTTCCCGGAAGTGTCAACTTATCGCACTACATATACGCACGTCATCCTAACCTATCGCCGGAAGTGTTTACTTACCTCATTTCCACTACGCCGGTAACCCTAACCTCTCGCCGGAAGCGTTGACTTATCTCATTACCACTACGCCCGTCACACTAACCTCTTGTCGGAAGTGTTTACTTACCTTACTTCCACTACGCCCGTCATCCTGACCTGTCGCCTGAAATGTTGGCTGACTTTTATACAACTACGCCCATCACCCTTACCTTTCGCCGGAAGTGTTGACTTACCTCAATACCACAACGCCCGTAACCTCTCGCCGGAAGTGTCAAATTACTTCACTACCACTACACCCATCACCCTTACCTTTCATTGGAAGTGTTGACTTACCTCACTACCACTACGCCCGTAACCTTAACCTCTTGGGCTGTGTGAAGTTAGCTCAACATACGACATACGACATACGACATTCAAAACTTCATATCTTGTGTTTTAACCAGCCAACGAGATAATTTTTGAATGTTCAGCGGCTCAACATACGACATACGACATTCAGATTTTGAATGTTCAGCCGCTGAACATACGACATACGACATTCAGATTTTGATTTTGAATGTTCAGCGGCTCGACATACGACATACGACATTCAGATTTTGAATGTTCAGCCGCTGAACATACGACATACGACATTCAGATTTTGATTTTGAATGTTCAGCGGCTCGACATACGACATACGACATTCAGATTTTGAATGTTCAGCCGCTGAACATACGACATACGACATTCAGATTTTGAATGTTCAGCCGCTGAACATACGACATACGACATTCAAAACTTCATATCTTGTGTTTTTACCAGCCAACGAGGTAACTTTTGAATGTTCAGCCGCTGAACATACGACATACGACATTCAGATTTTGAATGTTCAGCCGCTGAACATACGACATACGACATTCAAAACTTCATATCTTGTGTTTGTACCAGCCAACGAGGTAACTTTTGAATGTTCAGCGGCTCAACATACGACATACGACATTCAGATTTTGAATGTTCAGCCGCTGAACATACGACATACGACATTCAAAACTTCATATCTTGTGTTTGTACCAGCCAACGAGGTAACTTTTGAATGTTCAGCGGCTCAACATACGACATACGACATTCAGATTTTGAATGTTCAGCCGCTGAACATACGACATACGACATTCAAAACTTCATATCTTGTGTTTGTACCAGCCAACGAGGTAACTTTTGAATGTTCAGCGGCTCAACATACGACATACGACATTCAGATTTTGAATGTTCAGCCGCTGAACATACGACATACGACATTCAGATTTTGAATGTTGAGCCGCTGAACATACGACATACGACATTCAAAACTTCATATCTTGTGTTTGTACCAGCCAACGAGGTAACTTTTGAATGTTCAGCGGCTCAACATACGACATACGACATTCAGATTTTGAATGTTCAGCCGCTGAACATACGACATACGACATTCAAAACTTCATATCTTGTGTTTGTACCAGCCAACGAGGGTAACTTTTGAATGTTCAGCCGCTGAATATACGACATACGACATTCAGATTTTGAATGTTCAGCCGCTGAACATACGACATACGACATTCAGATTTTGAATGTTCAGCAGGTTTTAGCTGCGGGGGGGTTTTGTGTAAAAGTAAAAGC
>NW_022981894.1:0-6630 GCF_902652985.1 Pecten maximus
AAATAGAACAGAATAAAAACAAATAGCTCGTTCTAATTAGGGATATTAGCAATTCATTCAAATTATTTTTGTATATATTGTTTTTAATTTAGAAGATAGCATGTAATGTGAATGTGACAATTATGTTTAATACAATTTGAAATTAAGTTGAACATTTCACTTACTCTTGACTGATGACATTAACATTTCCTCTTGTTGTTTCATGATCTCCTTTTGTCTTGTCGATATACCACACAAATCCTTCATCATTTCTTCATGGTCTAAATTCTTCCCTTGGTCGCATGCATATGTAGATTTGTTAACACGATTTAGACCTTAAATGAAAGGTTTAATTAAATATGTCTATGGCAATGAATTCGCGAAAGGAAAAAAGCTTAACAGAAAGAAAATCTAAAATTTTAACTAACAATGTTTTGCAGCACATATAACACACATGATAAAACTTACCAGTACCAATCTACAAATGTATATTTCAAATAATACATTAGAACAACATTACGTTACAAAAACTACAATGCATAAGGAGAATAGACTAGTGCTCATCTACAGCGTAAAATACAGAAAGGGAACGGAGTAGCATTATTCTACAAAGTAACACATAATGAAGTCTGTGTACCTGGTATATATTCTATGATTTTTTATATATATATTAAACAAAGTATGGGTCAGAAGGTAAAATCGACTGTAATAATCCGGGTAACACTGGATCCTTGCAAAAGTTTGTATGCAGGAGACGAATTACTTAAATGTTAATATGGGACAAGCAAGCTATATATGTTTTATGTAATAAGGGTCAAAGAAGTAATATGAACAGTATAATCCAGATAGCACTGGATCCTCACATAAATGTATGGAGGATACGAATTACTTGTAATGATTATATGGGGCAAAGAAGTAATTCAAACCGTGTAAACAATAAGGTTTGTTAAATTTTCGAGGCAATCCGCCCCTTTATCAAAACACAAAAAATTACAAATACAATCACATAATATATATAAGTACTGGAAATACAATAAAATACAATAAGAATAATGTTTTAGTAACTGGAGAAACCACAATGAACCCTTCGGCAAACGTGGGCCGAAGGCGGATACTAGCGTGACTGCATCATGTTCAAACACTAGAACGCTATGCGACCAACGGCAGAGATATTTTGAATTCCCCCGCACGTGAAAGTATTCTGAAGAGTTCAAAGACGATTCGTCCCTAAACACTGCTAATGGACGACATTGCATTTATATGAAAAATGTTGCATTACATATCGTGTACACTATGTTTTATGTAATATATATACTTTATGTAATATGCAGTATGGACATGAACAATTTCGAGGCAATCCGCCACTTTATACAGACACAAAGAATACAAAAACAATCACATAATATATAAACAGTACTAGAAAATACAATAAGATACAGTAAGACTAGTATATTTGGTAGTTGTTGAAATAACACCCATGAACCCTTCGACTGGCGTGGGCCGAAGGTGGTGGCTAGCGTCAGGCTCTATGATGGAACGCTATGTGACCAACGGCCAAGACATTTGAAAATAGCATGCACGTGCAAATGCCTTAGTGCTAATGGACGTGTCGTCTAAGGGGAGGATTGCCTCGAAAATTTAACATTTTCAATATCCACACTGTTAGAATTACTTATTTGCCCAATATTATATTAAGTATATATATATTATATAAAACATATATGTTAAGTTTGTAAATTATGTAAGATATATATTATATAACAACTGAAATTTATTCGTATCATCGGAGGTGATTCTTAGTTATTTTGTCTTATGTTAGTTCGTTCAAATTAGTTAAAAAGATATTTAAAAAATATAATGAATATTAACTTACCTTTTTTCTTTTGTCTGAACTTTTGAACACGTTTGATTTGTCTTTTTTCAGAGGAACCAACAATTGCCTGCTTCAATTCAGATCCCTGATGTCGCACTGCTTCAATTATTTCTTGTTCATCTGGAATAATATTTAATTTAATTACTTAAAGAAGAAACAGTTCATTTGGATCAAAAAACAGTCAGTAATGAGTCGTTATCATAAAATCTTTTGATTTCAATTACATTTTACTAAAACTTTACTTTTGAATACAATATGTAGATAACGCGCAATTTGGAGAACATTAATACATTTACACTGAAAAGGCCCACATAACATATAGAACCAACATACAACACAACAGGAAGAAAGAACAGATTTACACATGTGTACAAAATCAATCCTCGCACAACATGTACTGTTATCGCTGTGTCATCTACATCTAGAATAAACCGATTCTTTCAGTCGACAGCGATGTCATCTTTCTCTTCTTAAATGCGGACGAAACCCCACATATTCGAAATGCTCGTTTAATTTATATTCACAAAGTAAACATTTGATGATCGACTTAATTTTCTTTTATTACATTCTATGCATGAGACCCCGTAAGCACTATGAATCACATCATGTTGAAAAATGTTTCTGTGTGAAAAGACTGGGCGCACTATGTGTAAATAATTTTCCAATAAGTCAATTTAACTATTTACATTGAAATTAATATCGGTACCATTTAAAGGGCGACTTTTTTACAACCGACATCTGACTACAATCATAGATACAAGTCTTGGTGAAAATTAAAGACGAAAAACCACCATCGCCATGCAGCCTCTTTTGGGCATCTGCAACCACAACAAGGTAAGCAAGATGCTTGGTATATGATTCCGACACACCCCTATGACGGATTATTACTATCAATTGGGGTTACTGAAAATGCCCCCATGTGACACTTTTGGGGCCGCGAAACACCCACAACCCACCGCACCCCTAAACAAGGTGTTTTTTGGGAGATTATTATTAAAGCTGAAAATCCACTATTTAGCCCCGTCCACAAGAACCCTGCGCGATAAGTAATTTGCCATGTATAGATGATGATCTCAATCCCCCTTCTTTTTCTATCACAGATCAGTAGTATATTGATGTTTTGTTTGATAGACAGCCTCACGGTTCCAACGTTTATCCTTTGATTCTTTGTAGCAGAAAATTACTGTAGTCCTTTCCACATCATAGTGTACTATGGAGTGCAAAGGTGAAGATTAGATAATCTTAAAAAATCATTTAACTAGAATTAATGTATTTTCCCCTCAAATGTTTTCTTTTATCATAACGTTTACATGAATGCAATACTAGTGATATGTTACATTTGAACATCAAATGAGGTCTAATCGCAAACGCTTGTCTATAGCGGAAGTTAATAAAAGTCTAAATAAATCTGGTGACGGTTACTCACTGATATTGTATACGACTTTTGGATTTTCGCCAATCAGATTTGGACCTTCGCCTTTTGTAGTTGTGCGGATATTCGACTGATTCTGTACCTGAATGACTTCATTGTGAGTCCGTTCTACAGCTCCTGGATAAAACAAATATGATTACAATGTACTCAACGTCATAATTATCAACTTAAATTAATGGTCTCTAAGTTAGAAAAGGCATATTTTTGTAAATTACTTTGATCGTACCATAAATATGTATATTTGAGTATATTCTCAGAAATAATCAAACGAAATTCCTCAAAAATACAATAAATGATTATTTGTGGTATTCAAGCTGCTTCCTCATGATGATATCATTGTAATTCGTTGACTTCAGGATTCAGCTATTCCATAAACATCACCAGTTTGATAATCACCTTCGAATTGCTGTGATATTTTTTCAACTATGCTCCCCTCAGCCTCCGCTATTGTCTTCTTCAACTGAGATTCGCTTTGATGCATTACTTCACGCATCTCTCGATTTAAGTCTTCAATAGCCTCGGAGCAATTTTCAGCTGAAATTAGGTGTGATATTGTTTGAATGAGTTCCATATATATACCAATCCGAATCTCGTACGCAACTATATGATACAGAGAAAACCAATAAATATGAATTTAGAAGACCGAAGAATACACATATGCTTTTCTATATTTCCACATAACCTATCAGTTTGTTGCTTTCACTGATGCAGGCTAGTCAAGTTTCGCATTGTAGGGCCTTGGATTTGTTATTCTGCTAATAGGAAGCCTATTCCTCGATTTGTTATTCTGCTAATAGGAAGCCTATTCCTCGAGTTTTTATTCTGCTAATAGGAAGCCTATTCTGATCCAAAATAAGAAAAAGTTTTCTTCACCTTCAGCATCTTTTACAGTTCGATATCCTTAATCATTAGTCGATTGGGAATGAAGCTGCTTTAAAAGTTATTTGTTTTTCAAATGATACTTACATCTATCTTGGTATTAAAAAACAGGAAAAATCGGATGGCCATATTCCAAAATCAATAAATATTCATTAATACTACTCATTCCATAAACAACTGGGCACTGGATACTATGTATCATTGTTATTTTGAAACCTTGAAAACCGAAAATATTCGCGACAGAAATATACTTGAATCATGTGACAGGCAGACTGAATATATTTTATTCTAATAAAAAATCCGAAACCCGATCCTAATTGTCCAGTAGATACTATTGTAAAGGTTTCGCTTGACTGTCTGATGAGGACGTAATTTGTTTAAAAGCACAAAATAGACGTACGTTTTACGAAAAATCACATTCCTCTGCATGTTGCCCCTCACGAACCGAAACACACATTCTTAGCCTTACCCCTTTCGGCCCCGTTTCGCTGGATTGATATAAGTGTGATTTATCAACAGGTTTAAGTTGGTGAATTATAACTAGGCAACTCATATTAAACTAGAAATTGTTGGCTAACAATTTGACGGGCTTTTCACGCCTTTGACAAACTTAAGTCAGAAATGACCTCGATGATCTCGAATGAAGGTCATCCATAACAACTTACTTTACAGCCCTATATCCAAGCATACTACAGACCCAGTAACATGTGTCAATGCCTCTTGGTTCGCGAGAAGATTAATTTAACTTTTGTTTAATTGTTTTACCTAGATGACATTTGTGACCCTGAAAAAGGTCAATGTCATTCCTTTAAACAAACATGTTAGACATTCATACTAGCATGCTACAGATCCAACATTGAGTTTCAGGGCCTCTTGGCTATTCATAAGAAGTATTTAAAGATTTTAGCCTATTTGACCCCTTGTGACCTTGAATGTTGGCAAAGGCCATTCATTAGAACAAACTTAGTAGCCCTTTACCCAGGCTTGTTACAGGCCAAATATCAAGTCAATGGACCTCTTGGTAATTAAGATGTCGTTAAAAGATTTATTAATGATTGCACAATCATGAACATTTTCAAACTGGCGTAAAACCTGAACCAGAAGAGCTAAAGAAAAACTGAAGATACCAAAATCATCCTAAAGACATTTTGCATCGATCTATGTAAAACATTAAAAATCAAAAAGTTGAAAATTTGGTGACTATTGACCCCATAGCTAACTTTTTTATTTGACCTCTGACCTTAATACTTCTAGTGAGTAATATTAGCGCCAGGCATTATCTACAAATATCATAATGACATGTCCTCTGTAAAATGGATCCTTTTTGAGGAGTTATTGCCATTTTAAACTTTTCAATTAATGACGTCACGGAGGCCATATTGGATATTGGACCGACCCCAGAGTAACAAGACTCGGTCAGTACTATCTCATATACATTTTATCAAAGTTTGTGCTGAATCGGACTTGTGGTTTTTGAGAAGAAACTGAAATTGTGAAATATAGAACAAACATATTCAAAATGGCGTACTGCGTTAACGACAAATGTTATCGAAAACATTAAACATATCAAAATCATCAGAATGACATACTGCATCATACTGTGAAAAGTGTTTTAAAAACATTTGGAAAATAAAGGTTTTTTAAAAATAGACAAACTTGACCCCTGGCGAGCTTTTTAATTTGACCTTTGACCTTAAAGTTGTATTATATAAAAGCTAGCCCCATACCTCATATACCATACTATTATAACATTATGTTTATATCTCAAATACTTTTTGATTGATGATCATTTTAAACTTTTTAGGAATGACGTCATGGCGGCCATATTGGATTTTTGACCTACTTTCAAAAGTTTTTGACACATCTTCATACCTTGGCCAACAACATACTTGAAAGACAATTAGTCTAATCTTTACCAATCAAAAGATTAAAACGCTACAAAAACGGCAGAAGAATAATAAGAATAAGAAACATAACGAAAACAATAGGTCTTTTCACCATTGGTGAAAAGCCCTAATAACATTTGAACATAGCTGTATAACATACCTCTGGTTTTGAATGGAAATAATCTGTTGGTGGCACCGATATCATCAACGTCTTTCCTATCAGTACTGACATCTTCCATCACCGTACCAACGTCCTTTCCAAATGTATCAACATCTTCCATCATGAAATCAACGTCTTTTTCAACGGTCCCAACTTCTTCCATCATGACATCAGCGTCCTTCCCAAGATCTTCCCCCTTCACAGCGTCAACGTATTTCTCAACAACAACTTCATCGTTCACAGCGTCAGCTTTACTAACAAAATCTTCGTCCTTGACAGCATCGGCGTCTTTCCTTACGGCAACCACATCATCAATTAGAACATCAGCATTGCCTGTCAAGATTCCAAGATCTATTCTATTTATATTCAATTCAATACTCGTATTCCCCTTAAATTATCAGATAAACCTTTTATAAGGCAA
>NW_022981895.1:0-6599 GCF_902652985.1 Pecten maximus
TTAAAAATAATATGTTCTAAACGATCATACAAACCTATATATTGTTTACTGATACGACATACAAACCTTGGTATAATATAGTTACTGGTACGACATACACACCTATATATAGTTACTGATACGACATACAAACCTTGGTATATATAGTAACTGGTACGACATACAAACCTTGGTATATATAGTTACTGATACGACATACAAACCTTGGTATATATAGTTACTGATACGACATACACACCTATATATAGTTACTGATACGACATACAAACCTTGGTATATATAGTTACTGATACGACATACAAACCTTGGTATATATACATGTAGTTACTGATATGACATACACACCTATATATAGTTACTGATATGACATACACACCTATATATAGTTACTGATACGACATACAAACCTTGGTATACAAAGAAAATTTAAGGATCAAATAAATGTAACTCTGAATATTCAAGGGAAGATAACTGTAGACTGAATGATCAAAGGATGATTACGAAATAATCAGAGGAAGGAAACTCTGAATGATCAAAGGGAGATTACTAAATTATCAAGGGAAGGTAACTCTTAATGATCAAGGAAAGATAACAAAATATTCAAGGAAAGATAACAAAATATTCAAGGAAAGGTAACTGTAGACTGAATGATCAAGGGGAGATTACTAAATAACCAAGGGAAAGTAACTCTAAATGAGCAAAGGAAGATACCTGAACAAGGGAAGATAACTCTGAATTATCAACAGAAGATTATGTTGAGGTAGCCACCTTAGCATTACTCTATAGTTAACATCTTCCAAAACCTCAACTCTTTACCAATCTATTTCTTTTCTTTTGTCAGCTGACTTTCACCCAGAAAAATGGCAGTTACCTCCAAAGTGTACTCAATGGCAGTTACCTCCCTTGTGTTTTCAATGGCAGTTACCTCCCTTGTATACTCAATGGCAGTTACCTCCCATGTGTACTCAATGACATTTACCTCCCATGTGTACTCAATGGCAGTTACCTCCAATGTGTACTCAATGGCAGTTACCTCCCTTGTGTACTCGATGGCAGTTACCTCCCATGTGTACTCAATGGCAGTTACCTCCCTTGTAGACTCAATGGCAGTTACCTCCCTTGTGTACTCAATGGCAGTTACCTCCCATGTGTACTCAATGGAAGTTACCTCCCTTGTGTACTCAATGGCAGTTACCTCCCATGTGTACTCAATGGCAGTTACCTCCCTTGTATACTCAATGGCAGTTACCTCCCTTGTGTACTCAATGGCAGTTACCTCCCTTGTGTACTCAATGGCAGTTACCTCCCTTGTGTACTCAATGGCAGTTACCTCCCTTGTATACTCAATGGCAGTTAGGTCCCTTGTGTACTTAATGGCAGTTACCTCCCTTGTATACTCAATGGCAGTTACCTCCCTTGTATACTCAATGGCAGTTACCTCCCTTGTATACTCAATGGCAGTTACCTCCCTTGTGTACTCAATGGCAGTTACCTCCCTTGTGTACTCAATGGCAGTTACCTCCCTTGTGTACTCAATGGCAGTTACCTCCCTTGTGTACTCAATGGCAGTTACCTCCCTTTTAGACTCAATGGCAGTTAGGTCCCCTGTGTACTCAATGGCAGTTACCTCCCTTGTGTACTCAATGGCAGTTACCTCCCTTGTGTACTCAATGGCAGTTACCTCCCTTGTGTACTCAATGGCAGTTACCTCCCTTGTATACTCAATGGCAGTTACCTCCCTTGTATACTCAATGGCAGTTAGGTCCCTTGTGTACTTAATGGCAGTTACCTCCCTTGTATACTCAATGGCAGTTACCTCCCTTGTGTACTCAATGGCAGTTAGGTCCCTTGTGTACTTAATGGCAGTTACCTCCCTTGTATACTCAATGACTGTTGCATCCCTTGTGTACTCAATGGCAGTTATACCTCCCTTTTGTACTCTTTCATGGAAAATAAGAATTACAGACTACAATACATACACATTACATATGTTGATAACTAATCTTTTCAATATTTTTGTTGAATGGAAAATGACAAAATAGATATTGGTGGTCCTTGGGGATTGATAAAGTCTAAATAGATGCTTTTAACTATTGGTATTGACTGCTAATCTAATGTACATTGAATCATTGGAGTTTTCCTCTTTACCCAACAGGAAATCCTTTTCACACTGATTACACTGTTTGAACAATCAACAGTCAGTATGGCTCCCAGACTGGCAAAACATTATGTAATGATGTTTGTGGATAGAAATCTTTCAAAATCAAAATAATAAAAATCTGATCATAAATAAATATGATAGGTCCTTGAGTTGGAAGAGTTATAATACAGCACCATGTGAATAGACTATCAAGTTGTGAAAGGACTTAATTCAGAAAATAAAGGTTACCTGGATTACAGTGACAGGTAGTCTCCATGAGTGAGGTTTGTATATGAGCTTAGCCCTACCTTCTCTGAGCTGTTTACCTAAGCAGAGCACTAGCTGCAACATCAAAGGACAGATTCATTTCTCATGTAATCCATTTCCTGCCCCATTAGGGAGGGGGAGGGGATGTACAGTGAAGGTCATGGCTGTTTTCCTGTTGTACATGGCCTTTAACAGTGTAACTCTGCATGTAGGTACATCAGTCTTTTGAAATATTCATGGATGATATGTTAATCATTATGTTTATCAAGTATCTTGTACAATACCTGTCTATAATGGACCCTGTAGATCTTGTACCATACCTGTCTATAACAGACCCTGTAGATCTTGTACCATACCTGTCTATAACAGACCCTGTAGATCTTGTACCATATCACTCTATAACAGACCCTGTAGATCTTGTACAATACCTGTAACATACCTGTCTATAACAGACCATGTAGATCTTGTACCATACCTGTCTATAACAGACCCTGTAGATATTGTACAATACCTGTCTATAACAGAACCTGTAAATCTTGTACCATTACCTGTCTATAACAAGACCCTGTAGATCTTAACATGGTACCTGACAACACAGTACCTAATAACAAGGTACCTAACAACACAGTACCTAACAACAAGGTACCTGACAACAAGGTACCTAACAACACAGTACCTAACAACAAGGTACCTAACAACAAGGTACCTGACAACACAGTACCTAACAACAAGGTACCTGACAACAAGGTACCTAACAACAAGGTACCTAACAACAAGGTACCTGACAACACAGTACCTAACAACAAGGTACCTAACAAAACATTACCTAACAACAAGGTACCTAACAACAAGGTACCTAACAACACAGTACCTGACAACAAGGTACCTGACAACACAGTACCTAACAACAAGATACCTAACAACACAGTACCTAACAACAAGGTACCTAACAACACAGTACCTAACAACACAGTACCTGACAACAAGGTACCTAACAACACAGTACCTAACAACAAGGTACCTAACAACACAGTACCTAACAACAAGGTACCTAACAACACAGTACCTGACAACACAGTACCTAACAACACAGTACCTAACAACAAGGTACCTAACAACACAGTACCTAACAACAAGGTACCTAACAACAAGGTACCTAACAACACAGTACCTAACAACATGGTACCTAACAACACAGTACCTAACAACACAGTACCTAACAACAAGGTACCTAACAACAAGGTACCTAACAACACAGTACCTAACAACAAGGTACCTGACAACACAGTACCTAACAACACGGTACCTAACAACAAGGTACCTAACAACACAGTACCTAGCAACACAGTACCTGACAACAAGGTACCTAACAACAAGGTACCTAACAACAAGGTACCTAACAACACAGTACCTAACAACACGGTACCTAACAACAAGGTACCTGACAACACAGTACCTTACAACAAGGTACCTGACAACACAGTACCTAACAACACAGTACCTGACAACACAGTACCTAACAACACAGTACCTAACAACAAGGTACCTGACAACAAGGTACCTAACAACACAGTACCTGACAACAAGGTGCCTGGCAACACAGTACCTAACAACACAGTACCTAATAACAAGGTACCTGACAACAAGGTACCTAACAACACAGTACCTAACAACAAGGTACCTGACAACACAGTACCTAACAACAAGGTACCTGACAACACAGTACCTAACAACAAGGTACCTAACAACAAGGTACCTGACAACAAGGTACCTAACAACACAGTACCTGACAACACAGTACCTAACAACACAGAACCTAACAACAAGGTACCTGACAACAAGGTACCTAACAACACAGTACCTGACAACAAGGTACTTGACAACACAGTACCTAACAACACAGTACCTAATAACAAGGTACCTGACAACAAGGTACCTAACAACACAGTACCTAACAACAAGGTACCTAACAACAAGGTACCTAACAACAAGGTACCTAACAACACAGTACCTGACAACACAGTACCTAACAACACAGTACCTGACAACACAGTACATAACAACAAGGTACCTAACAACACAGTACCTGACAACACAGTACCTAACAACACAGTACCTAACAACACAGTACCTAATAACAAGGTACCTGACAACACAGTACCTGACAACACAGTACCTAACAACAAGGTACCTAACAAGACAGTACCTGACAACAAGGTACCTGACAACACGGTACCTAACAACACAGTACCTAACAACACAGTACCTGACAACACGGTACCTAACAACACAGTACCTAACAACAAGGTACCTAACAACACAGTACCTGACAACATGGTACCTGACAACAAGGTACCTGACAACGCAGTACCTAACAACACAGTACCTAACAACAAGGTACCTGACAACACAGTACCTAACAACACAGTACCTAACAACAAGGTACCTAACAACAAGGTACCTAACAACACAGTACCTAACAACAAGGTACCTAACAACAAGGTACCTGACAACACAGTACCTAACAACAAGGTACCTGACAACACAGTACCTAACAACAAGGTACCTGACAACACAGTACCTAACAACAAGGTACCTGACAGCAAGGTACCTGACAACACAGTACCTAACAACAAGGTACCTGACAACACAGTACCTAACAACAAGGTACATGTACCTGACAGCAAGGTACCTAACAACACAGTACCTAACAACAAGGTACCTAACAACACATTACCTAACAACAAGGTACCTAACAACAAGGTACCTAACAACAAGGTACCTGACAACAAGGTACCTAACAACAAGGTACCTGACAACAAGGTACCTGACAACAATTAGGAACCTGACAACACAGTACCTAACAACACAGTACCTGAAATGCTGTTCTTATGTAAATTAACATTCACATGTATCCGTCATTTTTACTGTGTTAATTAACCAACGTCCTACTAACCTGAATTTGTAAATACCAGGTCACTGTCCACCTGAGCGGAGTTTAATCAGAAACAGTGTGGTTCCTCTGATATGCTGCCTCAGGTTTAATGTTTAGTGTATGACATTTGAAACTAAAAATTTTAACATTCTCTGAGTACATGAATAATGCATATGAATAAAGAACAGTCTATTTTCATTTAAGGACAACATGCTTTAATGTGCATTTGATTACGGTAAATGTTCTAGAATACCTGGTAATATCTATTATGCAGTTAAGTTTGTGAATGGTAAATGTCCTAGAATGTCATTTATTATGCTGCTAAGTTTGTGAATGGTAAATATATTCCAAGGCATACCGACGTAATTTTGTTCAGTTTATGGTAATTGTTCTAAAACATTATTGGTATGACATTGTGTTCTCTGTACAGTAAATGTTCTGAAATTTGCATGTTGGTAAAATGTATACACGTATTTGGAGTTTTGCTGACTGTTTACGGTAAATGTTCTAAAACTAATGTTGTACTATGTAAAAGGTGAGACAAAATTCTTTTAATTCCATCACTTGCAATTTAAAAATGTGTCTTTATGAGATGATATTTGTTCCATAACCACACATTTATTCCTGGAGATTTTTTCCTCCTGAAATACAAAAATAAAGTGAAAATCTGTTTTTGTGCAAAATTGACCTGTTTTATGTAATTTAGATATAATTTAAAGATTTTAACTTTTATTTTAGGACAATTACAAGTGCACCACCAACCTGGGTCCAAGATCCTTCACACAGCTGTCCTTGTTTGTGTTCAACAGGCTCGGCGTGCTCCACGTTGAGGATATCATTTGAGAATATTTACATTCAGTATGCTTGAAAACATACGTGAAAATTGTATTTTCCCTTTCCTTCATTCTAAGGATGTCATCATCACCTAAAGATATCAACTGGTTTGTCTATGTCATGCCTTCCAGGATATATGTCTATCTACAGTCAATGATGTCTGCTACATACCTCCCATTAATGGTATCAACGTTTGAGAACATTTACCTACATTTGCCCTGTGGCTGGTTTATTTATTGCCTAAACATTTGAATATCTTTGTACATTATACATCTTAAATCATTTTATTTTTACTATCTGTTTAAAAAAAAAATGATCTGAATCTTTGTCTACTCTACTGAAGCTGTTTTAATTAAAGTCACATGACTTATGATCCTTATTAATTTATTTGCTTCCATTTTTTTTTTGGGTTTTTTTAAAAGT
>NW_022981896.1:0-6601 GCF_902652985.1 Pecten maximus
TTAAAAAAATGACAAAGATGTGATCATGTCAAAATGCCTGATGAATTAGAAAATTATACATTGATATTTCAAGAACTTAATACAAAAGTGTTCACTTCATTCACCATTTTCCCCCTATTTTGTAAAATGGTCATGAAACACCCACAAACATTATCAAATATTTTGAACATAATGGAAGGTAATGTATGTCATCATGGTTGTTAAAAAAGTATGTCACAATATGATCGTTTTTTTTCGTTGATGAGTAGGTAAATAACGATCCTTTGTCCAAACTCGTATAATTTATGTGTCGAGCTTGAACAAATCATGACTACTTTACCACCGAAATGATCGTTTTTGACCAAATAAAATATTGTTCATCATCAGAGCTCTTACGTTGTCTTCGTTTCCTTTCTTCATCCACCACTGAAAATACAAAAATCTCTCTCACAAATTTGTGGCAAATTTTTTTTCAGTGATCATAATCAACACTTCATCTACATCGCTGATTACAAAAGAATGTTGCAGTTGACATCAATGAAAACACCAGAAAAGGACAGTTCTGAGCTTCTTGTAAACTTACACGATTTTTTAAATAAAAATTACATTTAGATTGAAAAGAAAAGGGGGTTGGGATATTTTCGTTAGCAAATAAATTAACGCATGCTTCTATTTTGTGATTTTTGCTTTTGATCGAAATGATATGTGAATACAATGGAATTTAATGTTTCAGTACACTCTGCCACTTGCAACTATCAAAATGACAAATATGACGTAATATGATCCTGTCAAAATGCCTGGTATATTATCAAATTATGTTTCATCAACTAATACAAAAGTTTTCACTTCGTTCAACATTTTTTCGCTATTTTGAAAAATGGTCATGAAAACAATCGATAAAACATTGTCAAATATTTTGAACACAATAGACAGCTAATGTTTGTCACCATGGTTGTTAAGCAGTATGTCACAATATGATCGTTTTTTTCTCTCGATGAGTAAGTAAATAACGATCCTTGGTCCAAATCCGAATAATTTATGTGTCGAGCTTGAAAAAATCATGAATACTTTACCGCCGAAAAGAACTTTATTTGAGAAATAGAATGCTTATTGATTAAAATTAAAAAAAAAAAAAAAAACTGAGTAAAATTTAGTCTCAATATTTTCCTCTGTTCACGGGCCGAGACCATGTGATATCGTGTCATCGACTGTTATGTCACTTCGCGATCCATTCTGATGGCCGGTTAAACGCCAACTAACACAGACACGCAATTAGCTCGCCCTCGGACTGTGTTAACCTTTCCACGGTGGTAAACAATAACAAATCCAAAGCACAAAATCTTCAGCAGTGCGCTAATTTGGTACTGAATCTGCAGTTCACCGTAACGTAAGTTAAATTATTTACCTTCAGAACTGCTCTCAGCGCTCTTACTGCTCGCTGCTAAACAAAAATAATATAATCAAAAATACATTGTGCTCGACATGATTATTTTGTTATCATTTTATAAAAGGACAGTACCTGATGCTGTCTGTTTTCCAATGGAATATTTAAACTCGCAATATGCTTTATCATAACAGAATTACAAATATCAATGTAGTCTTTCAAAATTAGTTAAAACATTAGGTACGTTTGTAAGTTGTAACCATCTTCAATTGTAGCTGTCACCAATGTTTACATATTCAAGTATATTACTAACTTGAGAACGAAGATTAGAAATTAGCGACTTAAAACATATATTTCTAAATAGCTTTCTCAAAAAGTCGTTGACATTTTTTTTTTAACCAGTGGCAAATTGCTAAGTTAGATAAAAACAATGATAAAGATAATGATATTAATTCATATTACATTTTTTTTGGAATACACACAAATCTTTTAATGTTTTCTCCATTTTATTGTTATCTCAATTGAATTATATTGTTTATCATCAGAGCTCTTACGTTGTTTTCTTTTCAGATCTCCATCAGGCACTGAAAATACAAAAATCTCACTTACAAAATTGTGCCAAAAAATGTGCCATTGATTATAAGCAACACTTCATCTACATTGCTTATTACAAAATGAATGTTGCATTTGGCATTAATGAAAATGGCAGAAACGGACAGTTATAAACTTCCTGTAAAAATACACAAAAACCAAATAAAAGGGGGGTATTTTCGTTAGCAAATAAATTAACTCATGCTTTGAAATTGAGATTTTTGACTTTAATCGAAAAGGTATTTAAATACAATGGAATTTAATTACGTAGTACACTTTGACACTTGCAACTAATAAAATGACAAAGATGTGATCATGTCAAAATGCCTGATGAATTAGAAAATTATACATTGATATTTCATGAACTAATACAAAAGTTTTCACTTCATTCACCATTTTCCCCTATTTTGTAAAATGGTCATGAAAACAACCCACAAACATTATCAAATATTTTGAACATAATGGAAGGTAATGTATGTCATCATGGTTGTTAAAAAGTATGTCACAATATGATCGTTTTTTTCGTTGATGAGTAGGTAAATAACGATCCTTTGTCCAAACTCGTATAATTTATGTGTCGAGCTTGAACAAATCATGAATACTTTACCACCGAAATGATCGTTTTTGACAAAATAAAATATTGTTCATCATCAGAGCTCTTACGTTGTCTTCGTTTCCTTTCTTCATCCACCACTGAAAATACAAAAATCTCTCTCACAAATTTGTGGCAAATTTTTTTTCAGTGATCATAATCAACACTTCATCTACATCGCTGATTACAAAAGAATGTTGCAGTTGACATCAATGAAAACACCAGAAAAGGACAGTTCTGAGCTTCTTGTAAACTTACACGATTTTTTAAATAAAATTTACATTTAGATTGAAAAGAAAAGGGGGTTGGGATATTTTCGTTAGCAAATAAATTAACGCATGCTTCTATTTTGTGATTTTTGCTTTTGATCGAAATGATATGTGAATACAATGGAATTTAATGTTTCAGTACACTCTGCCACTTGCAACTATCAAAATGACAAATATGACGTAATATGATCCTGTCAAAATGCCTGGTATATTATCAAATTATGTTTCATCAACTAATACAAAGTTTTCACTTCGTTCACCATTTTTTCGCTATTTTGAAAAATGGTCATGAAACAATCGATAAAACATTGTCAAATATTTTGAACACAATAGACAGCTAATGTTTGTCACCATGGTTGTTAAGCAGTATGTCACAATATGATCGTTTTTTTTCTCTCGATGAGTAAGTAAATAACGATCCTTAGTCCAAATCCGAATAATTTATGTGTCGAGCTTGAAAAAATCATGAATACTTTACCGCCGAAAAGAACTTTATTTGAGAAATAGAATGCTTATTGATTAAAATTAAAAAAAAAAAAAAACTGAGTAAAATTTAGTCTCAATATTTTCCTCTGTTCACGGGCCGAGACCATGTGATATCGTGTCATCGACTGTTATGTCACTTCGCGATCCATTCTGATGGCCGGTTAAACGCCAACTAACACAGACACGCAATTAGCTCGTCCTCGGACTGTGTTAACCTTTCCACGGTGGTAAACAATAACAAATCCAAAGCACAAAATCTTCAGCAGTGCGCTAATTTGGTACTGAATCTGCAGTTCACCGTAACGTAAGTTAAATTATTTACCTTCAGAACTGCTCTCAGCGCTCTTACTGCTCGCTGCTAAACAAAAATAATATAATCAAAAATACATTGTGCTCGACATGATTATTTTGTTATCATTTTATAAAAGGACAGTACCTGATGCTGTCTGTTTTCCAATGGAATATTTAAACTCGCAATATGCTTTATCATAACAGAATTACAAATATCAATGTAGTCTTTCAAAATTAGTTAAAACATTAGGTACGTTTGTAAGTTGTAACCATCTTCAATTGTAGCTGTCACCAATGTTTACATATTCAAGTATATTACTAACTTGAGAACGAAGATTAGAAATTAGCGACTTAAAACATATATTTCTAAATAGCTTTCTCAAAAAGTCGTTGACATTTTTTTTTAACCAGTGGCAAATTGCGAAGTTAGATAAAAACAATGATAAAGATAATGATATTAATTCATATTACATTTTTTTGGGAATACACACAAATCTTTTAATGTTTTCTCCATTTTATTGTTATCTCAATTGGATTATATTGTTTATCATCAGAGCTCTTACGTTGTTTTCTTTTCAGATCTCCATCAGGCACTGAAAATACAAAAATCTCACTTACAAAATTGTGCCAAAAAATGTGCCATTGATTATAAGCAACACTTCATCTACATTGCTTATTACAAAATGAACGTTGCATTTGGCATTAATGAAAATGGCAGAAACGGACAGTTATAAACTTCCTGTAAAAATACACAAAAACCAAATAAAAGGGGGGTATTTTCGTTAGCAAAAAAATTAACTCATGCTTTGAAATTGAGATTTTTGACTTTAATCGAAAAGGTATTTAAATACAATGGAATTTAATTACGTAGTACACTTTGACACTTGCAACTAATAAAATGACAAAGATGTGATCATGTCAAATTGCCTCATGAATTAGAAAATTATACATTGATATTTCAAGAACTAATACAAAAGTTTTCACTTCATTCACCATTTTTCCCTATTTTGTAAAATGGTCATGAAACGCCCACAAACATTATCAAATATTTTGAACATAATGGAAGGTAATGTATGTCATCATGGTTGTTAAAAAGTATGTCACAATATGATCGTTTTTTTCGTTGATGAGTAGGTAAATAACGATCCTTTGTCCAAACTCGTATAATTTATGTGTCGAGCTTGAACAAATCATGAATACTTTACCACCGAAATGATCGTTTTTGACAAAATAAAATATTGTTCATCATCAGAGCTCTTACGTTGTCTTCGTTTCCTTTCTTCATCCACCACTGAAAATACAAAAATCTCTCTCACAAATTTGTGGCAAATTTTTTTTCAGTGATCATAATCAACACTTCATCTACATCGCTGATTACAAAAGAATGTTGCAGTTGACATCAATGAAAACACCAGAAAAGGACAGTTCTGAGCTTCTGTAAACTTACACGATTTTTTAAATAAAAATTACATTTAGATTGAAAGAAAAGGGGGTTGGGATATTTTCGTTAGCAAATAAATTAACGCATGCTTCTATTTTGTGATTTTTGCTTTTGATCGAAATGATATGTGAATACAATGGAATTTAATGTTTCAGTACACTCTGCCACTTGCAACTATCAAAATGACAAATATGACGTAATATGATCCTGTCAAAATGCCTGGTATATTATCAAATTATGTTTCATAACTAATACAAAAGTTTTCACTTCGTTCAACATTTTTTCGCTATTTTGAAAAATGGTCATGAAAACAATCGATAAACATTGTCAAATATTTTGAACACAATAGACAGCTAATGTTTGTCACCATGGTTGTTAAGCAGTATGTCACAATATGATCGTTTTTTTTCTCGATGAGTAAGTAAATAACGATCCTTAGTCCAAATCCGAATAATTTATGTGTCGAGCTTGAAAAAATCATGAATACTTTACCGCCGAAAAGAACTTTATTTGAGAAATAGAATGCTTATTGATTAAAATTAAAAAAAAAAAAAAACTGAGTAAAATTTAGTCTCAATATTTTCCTCTGTTCACGGGCCGAGACCATGTGATAACGTGTCATCGACTGTTATGTCACTTCGCGCTCCATTCTGATGGCCGGTTTAAACGCCAACTAACACAGACACGCAATTAGCTCGCCCTCGGACTGTGTTAACCTTTCCACGGTGGTAAACAATAACAAATCCAAAACACAAAATCTTCAGCAGTGCGCTAATTTGGTACTGAATCTGCAGTTCACCGTAACGTAAGTTAAATTATTTACCTTCAGAACTGCTCTCAGCGCTCTTACTGCTCGCTGCTAAACAAAAATAATATAATCAAAAATACATTGTGCTCGACATGATTATTTTGTTATCATTTTATAAAAGGACAGTACCTGATGCTGTCTGTTTTCCAATGGAATATTTAAACTCGCAATATGCTTTATCATAACAGAATTACAAATATCAATGTAGTCTTTCAAAATTAGTTAAAACATTAGGTACGTTTGTAAGTTGTAACCATCTTCAATTGTAGCTGTCACCAATGTTTACATATTCAAGTATATTACTAACTTGAGAACGAACATTAGAAATTAGCGACTTAAAACATATATTTCTAAATAGCTTTCTCAAAAAGTCGTTGACATTTTTTTTTTAACCAGTGGCAAATTGCTAAGTTAGATAAAAACAATGATAAAGATAATGATATTAATTCATATTACATTTTTTTTGGAATACACACGAATCTTTTAATGTTTTCTCCATTTTATTGTTATCTCAATTGAATTATATTGTTTATCATCAGAGCTCTTACGTTGTTTTCTTTTCAGATCTCCATCAGGCACTGAAAATACAAAAATCTAACTTACAAAATTGTGCCAAAAAATGTGCCATTGATTATAAGCAACACTTCATCTACATTGCTTATTACAAAATGAATGTTGCATTTGGCATTAATGAAAATGGCAGAAACGGACAGTTATAAACTTCCTGTAAAAATACACAAAAATCAAATAAAAGGGGTTT